>NW_027459921.1:0-51959 GCF_025594145.1 Primulina tabacum | reverse complement strand
GGTAAGCTTGTTGGTATTCTTGGATATGATGATTGGGAAACCATGGGTTTGTTGATTATGTTGGTTTTATGGATTTAATGTTATGGGTTTGTGTTTATTGAGTTGTTGATGGTGCAATACATGGTTTATTGTTGTAGGTTGTGTATCAAGAGATTAGATTCAAGGTTTCAATTGGTTGTAAGTGGAATTCATTTCCTTGTGCTCACATGAAAATATATGTATTGTGTTTTAATGGTTTTAACATGTTATTCCCTTCCATTTGATTCATGCTATGTATTAATACACTTTGTTGTATATTAGAGGCATTTTATGTCTCAATTGTGAAAAAGGGAATACAAAAGAACGAGTATGCAAAGTGTTTGATGAAATGCCAAAGAGAGAGTTCAAATGATTTATTGGATTGATAGATACATAGACCGAGATTGCATGCAATTAGTTGATCAACGACTATAGGCTTATATCCCAACAGAGTATCGATTCATATCGATGGGATATAGGTACAGAGACAGAGATACTATTTAGATATCAATCCATCAGAGAAAAGAGAAATACCATCGTTATTGTTATTCATGCTATGTTATTCATGTTTCAGAGTTGATGGTATTCAATGTTTTCAAAGTCATGTTTTTCAGAGTATGTTATGTATTCATTGTTATGTAAGAGTTCCGCTTGCTGAGTTTTATACTCATTTCAGTTATTTGATGTGATGCAGATAAGGCGACGAGCCGGGACGTTGAATGGGGCCGGAGTCATATGCAGAAGAGAGAGAAGGAAGAAGGCTATTTTTGTTAGCATTTTGGACATGATCACAAAAATGATATTTTGTATTTTGTTGTATCATTTCATTGATCATGTATATACTTTTGATTATATATGAAATGTATTTTAAATCCTTCTTTCTTTTAAGAAAATTTTAAATTCCACTGTTATTTTATTAAAACTGGTCAGAGGTGTTACATTAAATTAACTTAATAGTTAGCTAAAATAAATTCTGGGAATGTTTTCCTAATATTAAATTTTATCTCAAAACTCCAACTCCAGTCCGGCCTCACTTAATTAACTGAAAAGGTAACAATTAAACTACTGCGTAAAATAATTAAATTTAAAGGAAAATTTAAATACTCATGCAATAATAATAAAAATCATTTTACTTTAAATGCTAGAAATTATGCATGACTTATACGTAGTCTGATTTATGGGTTCTACAGAAAGACTCCTTGGAGAGATGCTTATTGGAATCAGCGTCTACAGTGGATGAAGAGAACTTGGACGTGAGAGAGGAGTTCCTTGCTCTCAATATGTTGCCTAAAGAAAAGATTGATGCCCAGCACAAAGAGTTACTCGAAGATGCGAGTAAAGAGGTACCAAAAGCATCTCCTGAATTGAAGGAATTTCCGAGTCACTTGTGTTATGCATTCTTAGACGAGATTTCGTCCTACCCGGTAATTATATTTTCTGCTCTTACTATTGATGAGAAAGATAGATTGTTGAGAGTGTTGCGAGAGTTTAAATCTGCTTTGGGATGGACAATTTCTGATATAAAGGGGATTAGCCCTACTGTTTGTATGCACAAAATCTTGATGCAGGTTTCCTATTCCCCCTATGTTGATCATTAGAGAAGGCTTAATCCGGCCATGAAAGAGGTGGTGAGAGCCGAGGTATTAAAATTGTTAAATGCTGGTGTTATTTATGCTATATCTGACAGTTATTGGGTTTCACCAGTGCAAGTAGTGCCTAAGAAGGGAGGTGTGACTGTGGTGAGGAATGAGAGGAATGATTTATTTCAACTCGTCCAGTGACTGGTTGGCGAGTGTGTATAGATTACAAGATTGAATGATTCCACTAGGAAAGATCACTTCCCCCTTCCCTTTATTGACCAAATGCTTGATTAGATTAGGTGGTTATCATTATTATTTCTTTCTAGATGGTTATGCAGGTTATAATCAAATTTTCATAGCACCGGAGGATCAAAAGAAGACTACCTTCACTTGCCCCTACGGTACATTTGCTCTCAGGAGAATGCCATTTGGACTTTTCAATGCACCTGCTACGTTTCAGCGATATACGATGGCCATATTTTCTGACATGGTAGAGGAAACCATGGAAGTTTTCATGGATGATATATATGTCCTTGGTTCATCATTTGATCATTGTTTGCAGAATCTGACACTTGTTTTGCAGAGATGTCAGGCGAAGAATTTAGTTTTGAATTGGGAGAAATGTCACTTCATGGTTCAAGAAGGTATTGTGCTTGGGCACAAGATTTTGGCCAGAGGAATGGAAGTGGACAAAGCCAAAGTCGTGGCAATTTAAAATCACCCACCGTCGAAGAATGTGAAAGCGATCAGAAGTTTCTTGGGACATGCTGGGTTTTATCGTCGCTATATTAAAGATTTCTCTAAAATTACTAGACCTTTATGTAATTTGTTAGAAAAAGATTCTACATTATTTTTGACGATGATTGTTTGCAGGCATTTAACAGGATCAAGACACCGTTGATTTCTGCACCCATCATGATAGTGCCTGACTGGAAGCAGCCATTTGAGCTCATGTGCCATGCTAGCGACTATGCTGTAGGAGCAGTATTGGGACAAAGGCGAGACAAGATGTTCAAGGCCATCTACTATACAAGTTGCACACTTAATGCAGCCCAACAGAATTACACAACCATTGAAAAAGAGATGCTAGCAGTGGTGTTTGCATTGGACAAGTTCATAACATATCTCATTGGCACCAAAGTAACTATTTTTGCTGACCATGCAGCTATTCGTTACTTGTTTGCCAAAAAGGATGCAAAGCCCAGATTGATACGATGGATACTACTACTTCAAGAATTTGACTTCGAAGTCAAAGACAAGAAAGGCTGTGAGAACCAGGTGGCAGATCACTTGTCACGCCTAGAGCTGGAAAAAAGAATTGAAGGCGGAGCTATCAATGAGTCGTTCCCAGACGAACAACTCTTCAAGGTAAATGTTACACATCCTTGGTTTACAGATATAACTAATTTCTTGCTGTAGTGAATTACCACGAAATTTAACTCATCACCAAAAGAAGAAATTTCTTCATGATGCCAAGTTTTATCTGTGGGACGATCCCTTCATGTTCAAGAGATGCGCTGATCAGATAATTTGACTGTGTGTAATAGAGGAAGAAAAAGGTACGATTCTAGAGCAGTGTCATTCCTCACCCTATGGTGGACACTTTGGGGCATCTAGAACAGCAGCTAATGTGTTGCAGTCAGGTTTCTATTGGCCTAATCTGTTTAAAGACAGTTATACTTTAGTAAAGTCATGTGATAAATGCCAAAGAGTTGGCGATATTTCTAGACGCCACGAGTTACCACTAAACTTTGGAGGTGGAACTTTTTGATGTCTGGGGTATTGACTTCATGGGTTCATCGTTAGAGTAGCCCGTCGAGCCTAGTGTTGGCCGAGGGTTAATGTTGAAACTCTATGTGTAAACAAAATTTATTTTAATAATATTTAAAATTATTGTTTTGGCACATCTTTATCTGTATACTCATGCTAGTAGCATAGATAAAGTCCTTGAATATACAAATAGTAGAAAGAATATGAGATGCTCATATGATAAGTATCATGAAACTCATATTTGCAATACTGTATATTCTAAACAGTTCCTAGTCGATTCAGCCGCCGCTAAGAAGGATATAGGTCACTCGAGTACGAGACTATTATCTGCGATATGAGTACCATGTTTCATTGGTAGGGGGCATTGTGATGTCCGAACATGCAGATAGGTTCTCCTTGTAGAGTGCACTGAACAACCCTCTATAAAGGACTTTCCAAGTGGTTCTCACTTATCGAGTGGAAACGTCCTAGTTTATGGTTGTACACCATTAGTCCTTATGACCCGGGACAACATTGAGACTATATATGCTAGCATTGTGATAGGATCGATTAACGTATCAAGAGTGTTTAGAAGGGGAGGTTGAATAAACACTCACAATTAAAACTGATCTTTTCGAATTTGAGTTCAGTTTGGTGAAAAACTGATTCTCGGAATCTTGTTGGTCAATGACAATCAGTTAAACTAAAGTAGTTGCGGAAAGTACTGACTGAAAGATAGAATACAAAAATAAAATACACAAGGATTGTTTCTGGATGTTCGGAGATTTCAATTACTCCTACGTCACCCTTCTATCTCAAGGATAGGATTTCCACTAAAAGACTTTGATCGAATACAAGATTTGTACTGACCCACTTCAGTTTGGACTTATCACTGCCAAAAGCTGAAACTCTTAGTATTACAAAATGTTCTCAGTGCGTAACTGATCTTAGCACTATCGAATTTAACGATTATTACAAAGTGCTAGTGAGCTCAAATTGTAGCCTTGACTGATACGAATAAATTAAGTAAGAGTGAGCTAAGATTTTGGCAGAATAACAGCAAGCTTTGAATGGAATGATCTTCTTCGTTCTTCAGCTGTTCTTCTGTCATATTTATAAGCTTCCCTTCCAACGGTAACTTGAGATATATTTGAATCTTTGTATCCGTTGATTGCCACTTCATTATTGTTTGCTTTATTTATTGTAATGCGGCGTCTTAACTGCTTTAGCCGAAATGCGTTGTTCTAAGCTGTATTGATTGAAGTGCGGCATTTCATATTCAGTTGCAGTCTTCTATGTCTCTTTGTCGGTTGAATGTTCTTTTCCGAGACATGTTCAGTTGAAGGATGCTTAGCTTAAAAGCATACGGCTGAATGTATCAACTGATCGGTTTCCAACTGATCAGTTTTTTTATTAGATCAGCTGATTTCAATTGTTAAGTCCAGTTGCTGAATATAATCGTGTGTATCAGTTGGTTGATCAGTTTGTCAAACTCCAGAATTTAGAGTCTGGTTTTCAACAATTTCCCCCTTTATGGTGTTTGACAAAACTTAGCAAATAATAATAACTGAATACTGAACTTTATGTGGATAAAATAAGATCTGAATTTCTTGAACTGATAGAGGTTTTGATTCAATAAAAGCTTAATCTAATAATCTGATTAACTGCTTTTTAACAAGATGGTTTTTCTGCTGTTTCTCAAGATGCTTCTTTGATTTCTTCCCCCTTTTTGTCAAACAAATCCATCTTCTCAGATAATCTTCGAACGTCAGTGGAAAGAATTTTGACATCTGAGGAGATACTTGAGACAGCAGATTGTAAAAGATTCTGCAGCAATTCCATTTTAATAGAAACAGAAGTTTCCAATCGCTCAACTCGTTTGCTGATAACGTCTTGAGTAATGGAGAGACTCTCAGCCAAACCTCTGTTATTTTTCATCTCAAGCACAGTGCGGGTAAGAGACTCCATGTTTACTTGAATGGCTTTCAGTTTTGCTGAATCAAATTCAATTGAAGAATCCAATTTGACAGTATGAGACAATTGTGTGGATTGAATTTTCTTGATTTCAGTAATCATCTGCTGCATATTGTTCTGCATATTCTGGATTTCATCAAGGAAAAGATCCATTTCTGTGGATTGAGGATGAGGTGACTTATCAGATGTTCCCTGTGTTTGATCTTTAGAAGCTTGATCAGAAATTACTAGAATCCTGTTCTGGACTTCAGTTTCAGTAGTTGTAAGATCAGGGACTTCTGATTCAATGACTTCTTCTGCAGTCTGAGTTGTAACTACAAAAATTTGTGTCTCTTGTTGTTCTTGCACCAAATCTGGGGCTTGCTTTTCAGTTGGAAAATTTTCAACGATTAATTGAGTTTCCTCCGATTCAGTTAGTTCTTTTTCTGAAGTTTGGATGGGCACTTCAGTTTGTTTTTCAGTCTCAGCAGATATTTCTTGCTGCATTAATTCTTCAGCAACAAGAGGCTCAACTGGTTCTTCAGATGATATCTGAACCTCTTGTTCTGATTTCTCAGTTGAAGGAGCAACTGATTCAGAATTTATTGCTTCTAGCTGAGCTTCCAGGGCTACTTTCTGAATGATTTCATCAATATTGGCAAAAGTTAATTCATCCTCGGAATACATATGTTTATCAGCAAATGATTGTGGCATATCCTGAACAGGTTCTTCAGTAACCGGTTGTGGAGGTGGCTCTTTCTGTTGGGAGAAGAATGTATCTTCTTCTGTTTTTGAACAGGAGGATTTTTTAGGAAGAACCAATTCCTGATCCTGTTCCCAAAATCTGATTTCCCTTTGTAGGCCACTAAGATCTGAGTCCAGTTGAGTGAACACAGCTCTATCATGATATGCAGTTGGACCTATGGGATTGTAGTTGGATTTCATCTTTTCAACCATTCTAGTCAGCTTTTTGGCTCGAATTTGGTCAAAGAAATATTTTTGCCTCTCCAAGGCCTGGGCAATAGTAGCAGCTTTGACTATTTTCAACACAATCGCTTCAAGTTTAATAAACTTTTTCAGTTGGGATTTGTGCTTCAGCTCTTTGGCAAAAATCTCAGTCGTAAAACTCTTCCAACTATCAAAAGATTTTAGTTTCGATGTGGCAAATGCATTTACCTGTTCCCAAACCAGGTCAATGTGAGTTTGGATGGCATTAGATGGTCTTGGCTTTTCAACTAGCGTGCCCTTTTCTTTTTCAGTAGTGAGAATGTGATGAATATTCAAACCAGAGTGAGTGGTTTCCACTTGTTCCCTCAATATAATGCCTTTAGATCTGGCCGAAGGCAAAATGGTAGGGCGATTTACATGAGTCAAGGGAGCTCTTATTTTAGCGGGTGCCTTTTCTTCAGTAACTGAATCACTAGGTGGAACAACCTGCAAAGGGATAGCCTGAATAGGCTGTTGGGCAGGTGATTGAGTCAATCTCTCAGTTGAAATGAATTCCACCGCTGTTATTGGTTTAGTTCTTTGCGTCCTCGGTCTCTTGAAAAGCTTAGGAGAAGGAGTTTTCTCCGAATCTGATTCACTGATAATCAGTTTTTTTTGCAATCTTCAATTGGGCCAAAGTTTTGGCCTGTTTAACTGACTTGAGAGCTGCCTGTTGCGTCCCAATCTCCTTCTTGATTTTCAAAAACTGTTTGGAAGAAATGTCCAGTTTGGTCTTTGGCGGCAAGATGTTCTTGGCAGTGAATACCTTGAACTTTGATGATTTTCCAGCATTGTCAGCTACCAATCCCTTTAGTTTCAGAAGGTAACTGATTGGAATAGCAAAGCCTCTTGATTGTTTGGTAGATTGAAGCATATTCTTCAGAATATTGAAAATAATATGCCTCCAGTTAGCTTTCTTCTCTCCCATGATGATGGTCATCACTTGGAATTTTTCAAGAGTAAGGGCAACATAAGAGCCTGCCTTAGCCAATATGCCTTTCGCCACAATGTCGGCTAATAACTGAATTTCTGATTTCAGCTCTTTCTTTGGATCGAAAACTTTGATTTTCCGCCCATCAGCAGATAGTAAAGATTGCATTTCCTTAATGTCAGATGTTTTGACTTCAGAGAAGCTGACGTACCCATCAGTTGGCAAAGAGAAAATTTCTCCGAAGGCCTCTTCAGATAGGATCAACAGCTGATCATTGACAGTTAAAGAGATACTTCCATCAGTAGTGACAAACCCTTTCAGATAGAATTCATTTACTTCCTTGGGGTGTATCTCCTGCGAAGATTGTCCCAAAAACATCCTGAGACCAGCAGATTCAATCTTCAGAAAGACGTTCTTAATTTCAGCCTCTTGAACTGATAAAACTGAGTCAAAATCAATGGCCATAGCGTTCAACACGTGAGCTGGGATTTGATTCGCCATTTCGAAAGATAAAACGATCTGAAATTCGTAAAAGATAAGCTCTGGAATTAGTATGCTTTTAAGAACTGATTGTATTCGTAAGAAAGAAACTGAATTGAAGCAGGCATAGTACATTTGTACGTGACTGCTCAAATTCGGGACACGTGTCAGTCCATGAAAAAATTTGAATAAAAATATGTGTACGTGTGCTGTAAGCGTGTGTGCAAAAAGTGAGCGGTTCAAATGCTTCCACGTTTTTAAAATAAGATTCATCATTAGATAGCAGACAGTCACGTCACTTGATTTGGAATATAATATGGTTAATTAGTTAACTTATATGAGAAGATTAGTGAAATACCCAACTGAACGATCAGTTGTAAGACTGCGTCCTTTCAGTTGAGAGTTTACTAACATTTGCCTTCTCAGTTAACCTCTTGAAACCATTATTCCCCCTTAATCGGTGCTTAGAATAATTAAAGTGACGATATAAAATAAATTTAAAGGTCAGAAAGATTATCATTTGCTGAAACGTTGACGACCCTTCAGCTTCCATGATTTTCGTCTATAAATAGAAGTAACACGGTTAGTTTCAGTTATATTGGTGAAGATATTCAAGACAAAAGAATGGAAGATACGAGTAGCTCGAGTGCTTCGCCGTTTGCTCTGGAGACCAGGAAGGCTGTTATAGAAGATGAAGTCTTCTATAAGAGTCTTCACTACTGGGAAAAGTTATAGAAGCTTGAGTTCTTGTATAATACTGGAGATGCTACCACTCCCGAACTGGTGGCAGAGTTGAAAAGAGTGCGGGAGCACTTGAACATAGCTGTGTGGGTGGACATCTTTAAGGATGGTCATATCTATCAGCTAATGCTTCGAAAGGAACTGAAAATCCTTAAGCGCATAGCTGTTTCTCAGAGCTTTATCAAGACATCTACCGCACCTTTATCCACTTGGTTGAAAACGTGGATAATTGTTGTAGAAGAAAAATATGATGATGTAATCGTGCAAACGTTTATGGTTGAATGAAGTATTTATATAAGCTTAATTTTGTTTTTCTCTTTCATGCAAATGATAAATTTCATCAGTTGTTATATATGAATTGCGAACTTAAGCAGATGAATTGATGAAAGACTAACTTATTAAGTTGACTAAGAACTGAAATCAGTTAAGCATTAAGTAATAAATGACAAACTGATATCAGTTGATAATGAACAACTGATAAATAAGAAGCCCGGGTAAATGAGAAAAACACTTCGGTTGACTTGAGACTCTTTGGTTTCTTCAACATTTAATGTCATCTGTCTATAAACAAGACGAGAGAGATAAAATGTGAGACAATAACAGTTCAATATGTCGGATTCAAGTAATTCTGATGCATGCGGCAGTACACATATTCAAGTTACTGAACAATTAAGTCCTTATTTAGAAGAGTTGAAGAACACGATGGAGGAATATGTCTTGACGAAAGTGATGTCAACATGTTTCAAAATTCATGATTTGCAGAGGATAAGTAGTAGTGGTGCTGCTCCTTCTCGTGCTCAAGTAGCAACAGCAAGAAAATACATTGATCGTTTTGAAGTCAGGCATGTTACAGACCTGGTTGATGACAATGTTCTGTTACAAGCAATGCTATGGAAGGAATGGCATGTGATTGAGAAGATTTCTACAACTGAATCATTTTCTAGAATCCGAATTTATGAGTTGAATAATTGGATTACAGAATGACAAGATTTAGTTGGTTCTAAGTTATCTTCTGTAAGATGGAATCGATTTTATTCTTAGTAAAGTATCATTTCCAATTTGTTGTTGTATTCTTATTTTCTGCAAAGAATTTTATTAGTAAAACATCATCAATAATAATTTTAAGACAAGTCAATTAAACCAAGAATATTGCGAAAGTAAGAGAACTTAGTCTCGGGTAATGGAAATGATGATCATAATGTTTAAAAAATGTTAATATGACTTGATTGAAGAGCAAGGGCAATATACACATGCCTGGATATTTTCTGTTTCGAAGAAAACAAAAGAAACGCAACGACGCGGCCGGAGGAGACGGAGCACTTTCTTGTTTTCTCTCTTGTTATTCCCTAGCTACCTCACGATTTTTACACTGAATTTCCTCTGAATCACTCTCAGGTTTCGGTGAAGAGGGAGAGGGGGAGATGGTTAGGAGAGTGAGGGAAGGGGTTGCAATTTAAAAGGGATGGCAAGACCAAGTCTTGCTCTCTTTTGAATTTGAATTGGTTTGCTATCAAAATGATTTGTTGGAGAGGGAAATGGATGGGGTGACCGATTCTACATGTCCACAAGGCTAGGATAATGATCTAATATTAATTAATGGGATTTAATAGATGAAAGGATTATCATGCCAAGAAATAATAAAGAAGGAGTCAAAGGTGGTGAGTTGTCAAAGAATTGTTGTGACACTATGGGGGTGGCCGAATTAATCTAATAAATGGAAGGAAAATATTGTTTAGTTAGTGTATTTTAAACCTTAAGAGCCTTACCTATCCTTTAAATAATTTAGGGACTTAACACCTTAATTATGGAACCTAAATGAACTTATTTCCTACTTACCTCAAGTTACTTAAATAATTCCTTAAACCTTCTTTTAACTTGAATTAACTTATTAGCTAGCTAAAATAAACTCTGGGAATGATTTCTTAAATCTTAAATTTTATCTCAAAACTCCAACTCCAGTCCGGCCTCACTTAATTAACTGAAAAGATAAAAATTTAAACTACTGCATAAAATAATTAATTTTAAAGAAAAGCATTTAAAAACTCATGCAATAAAATCATTTTAATTTAAAATACTAGAATTATGCATGGCTTATACGTAGTCTAATTTAAGGGTTCTACAACTCTCCCCCCCCCCCTAAAGAAATTTCGTACTCGAAATTAAAACTTACCGAATAACTCGGGGTACCGACTCCTCATCTCTGGCTCAGACTCCCATGTAGCTTCCTCCTCTGAATGGTTGAGCCATTTGACTTTCACTCGCTTAACTAGCTTGTTCCGAAGCTTCTTCTCCTGTCTGTCTAAGATCTGCACTGGTCTTCCTCATAAGACAGGTTCGGAGTAAGCTGCAATGGCTCAAAGTTCAAGACGTGCGAAGGATTCGCCATATACTTCCTCAGCATAGAGACGTGAAACACATTGTGTACTCCGGCCAGATTCGGCGGAAGAGCCACACGATAAGCTAGAGTCCCAACTCTGTCGAGGATCTCAAATGGTCCAATGAATCTCGGACTGAGCTTCCCTTTCTTTCCGAACCGCATGACACCCTTCATAGGTGCTACCTTCACAAAGACATGGTCGCCAACGGCAAACTCTAGGTCTCTCCTCCTCTGATCTGCATAACTTTTCTGTCGACTCTGAGCAGTCCTCATCCTATCCCGGATCTTGACTACTACATCGGCAGCCTGCTGAATAATCTCCGGACCCAACTCTGATCTCTCCCCTACTTTGTCCCAATGAACGGGAGATCTGCACTTGCGGCTATATAGTGCTTCATACGGTGCCATATAGTGCTTCATACGGTGCCATACCAATAGACGACTGGAAGCTGTTGTTATAGGTGAACTCCACTAATGGCAAGTTCGACTCCCAACTCCCAGAGAAATCAATAACACAAGCACGTAGAAGATCCTCCAAAATCTGAATAACTCGCTCTGACTGCCCATCTGTCTGCGGACGAAAAGCTGTGCTAAACAACAACTTCGTACGGTTGAATGCAAACTCTTCCAAAATGAGGAAGTGAATCTGGGATCTCTGTCAGATACGATAGAAACTGGAATACCATGAAGTCGGACTATCTCCCGGATATACAACTCTGCATACTGAATCATGGTGAAAGTCGTCTTAATAGGCAAGAAGTGCGCTGATTTGGTAAGACGATCTACAATCACCCAGATAGCATTTGATCCTCTGACTGACTTCGGCAATCCGGTCACGAAGTCCATGGCAACATTCTCCCACTTCCACTCGGGAATGGGAAGAGGCTTGAGGCAAACCTGCTGGTTTCTGATGCTCCGCCTTCACTAACTGGCAAGTCAGACACTCGGATACAAATCGTCTGATTTCTTTCTTCATCCCAGGCCACCAATACAATGATTGCAGATCTCGGTACATCTTCGTACTCCCTGGATGAATAGAGTACGGCGACATGTGGGCCTCTGATAGAATATCTGCTCGAATAGAACCACTGTTGGGAACCCACATCCTGTCTTGGTATCTCACAATACCTTCGCTGACTGAATACAAGACACTGCCCTTGGCCTCATCTCTCTGCTTCCACTTTGCTAACTGCTCATCTGCTGACTTACCACTGTGAATACGGTCAAGGAGAGAGGACTGAATAGTCAAGGTAGATAGACGGGGAACTCTACCTCGAGGATATGACTCTAGATCAAACCTCTGCATCTCAAGCTGAAGAGGTCTCTGAATCGTCAAATGAGCCATCACTGCGAATTTTCTGCTCAATGCATCCGCAACTACATTAACTTTACCCGGGTGGTAGTTAATGTCACAGTCGTAATCCTTCACAAGCTCCAACCAACGCCTCTGACGCATGTTCAGCTCCTTCTGCGTAAAGAAATACTTAAGGCTCTTGTGGTCGGTAAAGATCTGGCACTTCTCTCCATACAAATAATGCCTCAAAATCTTCAGGGCAAATACTACGGCAGCCAACTCTAGATCGTGGGTAGGGTAGTTCTTCTCATGGACTTTCAATTGTCGAGAAGCATACGCTATCACCTTCCCATGCTGCATCAATACTGAGCCCAAACTGAGCTTCGAAGCATCGGTATACAAAACAAAATCTCCGGGCCCTGACGGCATTGCCAAAATTGGTGCTGAGATAAGATCTTGCTTCAAAGTATCGAAGCTCTTCTGACACTCCTCGTGATACGAATCCTCGTACGAATGAAAAGCAAACACGATTATTGAAATCGAGCCCTCAATTCAATAACGAACAAGAATCGATTATGTTGTCCCGATCTTTTGAAACAAGTAACGATTTGTGATATTCACCTCTAAGCGATTATAACTTAGCAACAAATATCAACGATAAAAACAATCGAATTTCAAACGAACCTTCAAAGAACTTGTTTTGACAATCCGTGCGAAAAACAATCGACAAACGCCACAAAGATACAATCTTTGATATGTTTGATTTGTGTTGAAGATCAAAGCAAAATGCCTTGAATATTGAGAGAAATCTCCAATAAGATGTTTAAAGTCTGAATGATCGTTCCTTCATTGATACAATGCATTATATAAACAATAAAATACAAGAAAAGTTGTGTGAAAAGGCTTAATAAAAGTAGATAACAATTTTGACACGGAAGGGCGCGCGGTGGCACGAGATCACGCGGGGGGCGCGCGAAGTTCTTCCAAGGCGCGCGGTGGCACGGTTTCCGCCGGTGGAGCGCGCGGCGGCGCCACTTGTGGCGCGCTGGCGCGCCTGTTCCTGGTTCATGCGCGCTGACGCGCCTGTTCCTGGTTCCTGGTTCATGCGCGCGCTTGCTGCTGTCCTCATGATCATTTAACACTTGAATTACATTCCAAACACTTCCATCATTGTGTCCATGTTCCCCAAGCTCCTCTAATTTAGACACCCCATTTGTTGAACTTCCTTGGTAGCTCACCATGAATCCTTGAAGTGCTTCTTTAAACTTCTTGCTACGTCCCTTAGTTATAGGTTCTTCGGGCAACTCCAACGACTCCCATGCCTTCTTTGGTGCTTGACCAACCACGTTTGCATCATCCTCCCCTTCTTGAAAAGGATTTGTCCTCAAATCTTGATCATCTCCTACATCAAACAACGAAAGATCACTAACATTAAAAGTAGAACTTACACTGTACTCACCTGGTAAGTCTAGTTTGTAGGCATTGTCGTTGATCCTTGCAAGCACTTGAAATGGTCCATCACCCCTAGGTAGGAGCTTCGAACGTCGCTTCTCTGGAAATATTTCCTTCCTTAAGTGCAACCACACACAATCTACCTTTTCAAAAACCATCTTTTTCCTTCCCTTGTTGGCTTGATTCGTGTATTGTAAATTCTTCTTCTCGATATTAGCCTTAACCTTCTCACGCAAACTCCTAACAAATTCAGCCTTTTCTTTCCATCCATGTTTGACCTTTCACTCACAGGCAAAGACATCAAATCCAAAGGAGTTAAAGGGTTAAAACCATAAACAATCTCAAATGGCGAATAATTTTTAGTAGAATGCACGCTACGATTATACGCAAATTCAACAAATGACAAACATTCTTCCCAATTTTTCAAGTTCTTTTTAAGTATAGCACGCAAAAGTGTTCCAAGAGTCCTATTAACAACTTCAGTTTGTCCATCCGTTTGATGATGACATGTAGTAGAAAACAACAGTTTTGTGCCAAGTTTAGCCCACAAAGTTTTCCAAAAGTAACTCAAAAATTTAACATCACGATCAGATACAATAGTCCTAGGCATACCATGCAACCTAACGACTTCCTTGAAGAACAAATCTGCAATGTTTGATGCATCATCGGTTTTATGACAAGCAATAAAATGTGACATCTTAGAGAATCTATCAACAACAACAAATATTGAATCCCTCCCCTTCTTAGTCATCGGCAAACCTAAAACAAAATCAATAGAAATATAAATCCAAGGTTCACTAGGAACAGGAAGTGGTGTATACAATCCATGTGGTTGTGTTCTAGATTTAGCTTGTCTACAAGTAATGCACTTTTCACAAACACGCTCAACATCACGTTTCATATGTGGCCAATAAAAATGCTCATGCAAACAACTCAAAGTTTTAGCCACACCAAAGTGCCCCATCAAACCACCACCATGTGCCTCCCTCACAGGTAACTCACGAATTGATGACTTAGGAATGCACAATCTATCTTCTCTAAACAAAAACACATTATGCAAATAAAATTTGTCATGTGGACCATGCATACATGTTTCAAATATCTCCTTAAAATCCTCATCCAACAAATACAACTCTTTCACATGCTCAAATCCCATGATTTTCGACTCCAAGGTATAGATTAATACGTACCTCCGTGATAGTGCGTCGGCCACTACATTATCCTTACCTTGTTTGTATTTGATTATGTAGGGAAATGTACCTATGAATACCACCCACTTGGCATGCCGCTTGTTCAGTTTCTGTTGTCCCCTAAGGTACTTTAGAGACTCATGATCGGTATGGATCACAAACTCTTAGGCCTCAAGTAGTGTTGCCACATCTCCAAAGTCCTCACAAGCGCGTACAACTCCTTGTCATACGTTGGATAATTCAGTGCTGCTCCATTGAGTTTCTCACTAAAGTACGTCACTGGTCGTCCTCCTTGCATCAAAACCCCACCAATACCTATACCTGAAGCATCACATTCAATTTCAAAAGTATTAGAAAAATCAGGCAAAACAAGTAAAGGCGCATTAATTAATTTTTGTTTAATAATATTAAAAGACTTCTCTTGCTCCTCGCCCCAATGAAATGGAACGTTCTTCTTAATCACCACCGTCATCGGTGCAGCCAGTGTGCTAAAATATTTTACAAACCTCCTATAGAAGCTTGCAAGACCATGAAAGCTTCGAACTTGACCAACAGTAGCAGGCGTTGGCCAATCTCGAATAGCACTTACCTTGTCCTCATCCACTTGTATCCCCTGTGAACTTACCACAAACTCAAGAAAGATAAGTTTTCTTGTACAAAAATCACATTTCTTAAGATTAGCATATAAATGTTCAGCCCTAATTGTTGTCAGTACAAGTCTCAAATGCTCAACATGCTCATCCAAGTTTTTGCTATACACTAGGATATCATCAAAATAAACCACAACAAACTTTCCTATGTGTGCTCGCAAAACATGATTCATTAACCTCTTCCTGGATTGTACTTCGACAAAGCTCCCATATATTTAGGAAGCAAAGTTACAGAGCTTTCCCGTGTGCCATAGATTACCTCCACCGTGCGTTTCAAACTCTGTCATGCCTTAGCATACGATATCATACCCATATTTTCTTTAATACTTTCTCGCACATATTTGATCTCATATGCAGGATCACAACGCACGATTTCCAAAAATGTGCTGGCTATCATGTTTACATCAAGGTTGTGGTGATTTATACCGACTTGGGTAGACATGCATGTGTGATCATCACCATATTTTGTGATCATGAAGTAGCCTAAACGTTTTTTGAACGATGCTCAAAGTCCCTACCCACAGTTGCAACCTTTGGACAAGTTCTTGCATTTGACCTTCCAAATTGTCGGAGAACTTTGGACAACGGATATATTCACGTCTCAAAGTCCGAACAGAAAAATCCTTCACTGAAGCTATTAAATCACCTTTGCTCTTAAAAACCATTTTTACACCGAGATCTGACCTTTCAGGATTGTAAAAGTTTGTTCGTGAAGAAGAAGGAATATCAAATGAATCTGGAATTTGTTCGTCGTAGAATTCATTGAAAAATTGAGGAATTTCACGTAAATGTTGCTCTGGTGCAATATTAATGTTCTCTGCCATTGTTGCTCCCGACATTAACACACCCGCCGATGTCCCTTCATTTGCATTCTCAAAATGATGATCATCTTCTCCGTCACTTGATGTAGCAAAAATCATCATCGCTATTCATGACATGATGCGAACTGTCCCCAAATAAATCATCTTGCTCATCCATGTGTTCTGTAATTGGGGCGGGAATATTTGCAGCCTCAGCAGAACTATCAAAATGTCTGACATTTGTGGTATTTTCTTCAGGAGCCCATGAATTTAAATCCAATTGGCATGTTCTACTAGAACCCCATGCAACATCAACTCCTGATGGAACCGTGATATGATGATCCCAACCCCCTGAGGTAAAATCCAATTCTCGTGTTCTATTCATCCCCCATGCATAGTCTTCTTCAGTGTGAGTCGTGATATGGTGATCCCAAGGACCAGTGTCAATCCCAGAGTAGGTCTGAGCTGACTGTTCATCGACATGATACATAGAAGGTACCGCTTCATTCAAACCTGCTGTTCCCAAACCTTGCGTTATTACTGGCATGACTGCATCAAAATCGTAATCAGTTACGTTATGTAACACTGGCGATGAATCAACATACAAGTACATGCAATCCAGTGTCGGCAACTCAAACATAAATTGTAGACTATCATCATCTGTGATATAGACATTGTAGAGGCCTCGAAATCCGTGTTTGAATATTTGCGGAAAAATTAAAAATTTTCTTTTTTAAAATAATTTAAATTGCCTCATTCATAAATGAACTGATAAATAAAATTTGATTTTCTAAATGACAGCGGAAGAAATTAACATTTTCGAAATAACAGTAAAAGTTTATCCAACGATAATTAAAATGTTTGAGCAATAAATAATAATAAATGCTGAACTGGGGTCCTCGGGTCCTACTACTGCCGACTTGAGCTGGCTCACTGGTCCCCGCCCTCGATCCCGACATCATCAGCACCTAAAACAATCAAGTCTAGTGAGTCTAAAGACTTAACATGCATATATCGTAAATAACGAGTAAATAAATAGTAAAATTGCATGCAAGTGAAAATATCATGTCATGAGGCATATCGTAAAAATGTCGTGTCATGATTAATTATAATACGTGCATCACTGAACTGGGAAATCATAAATGAAAATGGTTGCTCCTTGGAGCCCTGTCATGAAATAACTTGTAATAATTTTCTGGTGAGATTATGGTCTACGCAAGTGGTCCCCGAACTGAACTGAACTAATCTGACCGGTAACTGGCAACCGGACCGGTAACTGGCGATCGAGTTTAATAATGTTTGTCTGATCAGACTAATGCCACAGTATACTGGGTGGTACAACTGAACTGACCAATAACTGGCGACCGGGTGAAGTACTGATAGTAAAATGACCACAAGCAATATCGCATAAATCTCAAAATGAATATTTTTGCACGTTATAATTAATTAACATAATTAAATATCCTGTAATAATTTTACTGATTGGATTGGATCGTTCCCAGGCTCGCTGCAACCTAAATATGCCATGAAAAATATGCATTAGCTTTTACTTGACCAACTATGCAATTAAATCCGAAAACTGAGACAATTGCGCCTAACGACTTCGTATTTAATCATGACTCTGTGCCAACCCGAACCAACACCGAACCATCAAGTAGTCATGATTAAAATACGCCTAAAATGATGAAATAATGCTCTTAAAATAGTGAGGGCTGAAATCTAGGTGAATGGAGGCCAAAACATGAAACGCTCTTTCGAGAGTCAATTTGGCACATCGCACCGTAAATTCTCGTACGACCTCAAAAATGATCCGAATCACAAACCGCCAAAAACATGACTTTCCTAACATGATGAGGCACTTTCCAGTCAAGGCCATAGGCTAGAAGCCAACCAAGAACTCGAACGAGCCACTGAACCGTCACAGCAAGTTGCTGTCCACAAAATACAACAGCTGTGCTTTGGTTTCTTGCGTCGTTTTCGAGACTACCGGCCATTGGGGCTTGAACCACCGACCAGAGACTCTTACCAACATCCCGAATGATTTGAACCATGGCTAAGGGCCCTAGGCCAGCCACAATTCGCACCATTCCAGAAATAACCCGAAAGGTTCACCCGAGAACACCTTGCATGCGTGTGGAGTGTTGGGCTTTGTTTGCTGTCTCGTGTCGTTCCAGTGGCCATTTGATTGACCATGGCACGATCTAGACATCTAGGGGTATGGTATGAACCGTGGCTAAGGGCCATAGGCCAACCAAGATCCACACCATTCCACCATTTTCGAAACACATTAGCTGTAAAAATGAGGAAGCCGAAGGGGGAGGGCTGTTCTTGTGTTTGTTTGTAAAAACCGATTCACCATGGACCAAGCCTCCAAAAGGGCGACTTAGTCACGTCTTAGACATGCTGGGGAAGTGTTCTAACCATGGCTATAGGCCTTGGGGCAGCCATGATCAGTTTCATTTCCTTTATGACAGCAAAACAGAATTTCGAATGCAATTGAGACATGTTTGGGGAGTTGCTGTCATCCCTTGATCTCGGCTAGCATGGGACTCAAACCAATGGACAAATGTGTTCTTAACATGTCCTAGTACATGCCTAGGAGCAGCCTTGGGAGCTTGGAATCAAACCAATACCTGAAACCCACAAAACAAAGCAACCCGTGAAGCTTGTCATAGAAAGCCGAAATCTGCATGATTATTTTTCTGAAAATTCCTTGATGTGTTTCGGTTTTTGCATGGAAATGATGATCATGTAATGTTAAATAATGAATAGGACTTGATTGAAGAGTCAAGGAAGAACATATGCATGCCTGGTTTCGTTTTGAAAGAAAAACGAAAGAATAAGACGACTCGGCGCGGAGGGGTGGAGCGTTCTTGCTACCTTGTTTGCTACTGATTTTTCCTCTTGTTTCTTGCTATGAAACCCACGGTTTTTAACACTGAATTTTCTCTCAGATTTCGGTGGAGTGGGGAGGAGAATTATTGGTCAGGGGAGTGAGGAAATGGTTGCAAATATAATGGGAAAATGCAAGACCAAGTCTCCTATTTTGAAATTTGAATTTTGGTTGATATCAAATATTTGTTGGGGTGTTTATTAGGGTGCATATGGCCGAATTCTACATGTCAACACAAGGTTAGGATAGTGATCTAGTATTAATTAATTAAGGTGGATTAATAATTAAAAAGGTTAGCATGCTAAAATAACATAGAATGGGTCAAAGGTGAGTTGGCATATCATTGCTTAATCCACTAAGGGGTGGCCGAAAATTAGAAAAAAAATGAAGGGAAAATGTTGTTTATTTAGTAAATTTATAACCCTTAAAAACCTTACCTATCCTTTAAATAATTTAGTGAATTAACCCCTTAATTATGGAACTTAAATGAACTTATTTTCTACTCACCTCAAGTTGTTTAAATAATTCCCTAAACCTCCTTTTAACTTAAATTAACTTATTAATTAGCTAAAATAAATTCTGGAAATGTTTTCTGAATCTTAAATTCTATCTCAAAACTCCAACTCCAGTCCGGCCTCACCGAATTAACTGAAATGATAAAAATTTAAACTGCTACGGAAAATAATTAAATTTAAATACTCAAGCAATAAAAATCACTTTAATTTAAATATTAGAATTATGCATGGCTTATAAGTAGTCTAACTTACGGGTTCTACAGACATGTTCTTCAATGTAACGAGATAACGAGCTATAACAATATTTCGTTTACAATTTGATGCAGAATTTTGATGGGTCGATCTCCAGCTTGCGATGCACATAATTCACCAATGAGAAAATGTAGTAGAGCGAGGGATTTTAATGGGCCTGGTCGCGGGATACTATATCCAACCCTACCATCTTCAATAATGACATAGCCACCTACGTAAAGTAAGGCCCCGACTGTAACGCTCCAGATTCGACGACTGTCCTCACTGTATCAAGACGAGTCTTCCCAGCGTGCTTTATGTCCTCACTCAAACGCACCCTAGGAAACTTCCCAGGAGGTCACCCATCCCAAAATTGCTCCAAGTCAAGCACGCTTAACTTTGGAGTTCTTATGTGATAAGCTACCGAAAAGAAGATGCACCTTCGTGATATGAGTAGTACCAATCAAATCTTTTAAGCCCTCTTCAACTGTACAGTCCCTTACATTGAACAGTCTCAGAATCCTTCTCATTCCCGTGTGGGTCGGTTCATTCATGTTCCCTCCACCTAGAAGCCTTCCAGGAGCCGCTCATTGTCCGTGCAACCTAATGGCAGCGGCGATCACCCCCCGCCATCTTCGGGCCCGGGCCTCACATGCCCACCAGCTTCCGCTTGGTTCGTCCCCGAACCACACCGTACTAAGAGAGGTCGGCTCTGATACCAACTGTAACGCCCCAGATTTGACGACTGTCCTCACTGTATCAAGACGAGTCTTTCCAGCGTGCTTATGTCCTCACTCACACGCACCCTGAAAAACTTCCCAGGAGGTCACCAATCTCAAAATTGCCCCAAGTCAAGCACGCTTAACTTTGGAGTTCTTATGTGATGAGCTACCGAAAAGAAGATGCACCTTCGTGATATGAGTAGTACAAATCAAATCTTTTAAGCCCTCTTCAACTGTACAGTCCATTACATTGAACAGTCTCGGAATCCTTCTCATTCCGGGCCACCAATAAAATAACTGCAGATCTTTGTACATCTTCGTACTCCCTGGATGAATAGAGTACGGCGACATATGGACCTCAGCTAAAATATCTGCTCGAATAGAATCGCTGTTAGGAACCCATATTCTGTCTCGATATCTCACAATACCGTCCCTAACTGTGTACAAAATACTGCCCTTGGCCTCATCTCTCTGTCTCCACTTTGCCAACTGCTCGTCTGCTAACTGTCCACTGCGAATACGGTCTAAAACAGAAGACTGAATCGACAAAGTAGATAGACGAGGAACTCTACCTCGAGGATATGTCTCTAGATCAAACTCTGCATCTCAAACTAAAGAGGTCTCGAAACCACCAAATGAGCCATCACTGCGACTTTCCTGCTCAACGCATCCGCAACTACATTAGCTTTGCCAGGATGATAGTTAATGTCACAGTCATAGTCCTTCACTAGCTCCAACCAACGGCTTCGCCGCATATTCAACTCTTTCTGTGTAAAGAAGTATTTGAGACTTTTGTGGTCGGTAAAGATCTGGCACTTCACCCCGTACAAATAATGCCTCCAAATTTTCAATGCAAATACTACGGCTGCCAACTCTAGATCATGGGTAGGATTTCTTCTCATGAATCTTCAACTGACGAGAAGCATATGCTATCACCTTCCCATGCTGCATCAATACTGTGCCTAACCCGAGTTTCGAAGCATCGGTATACAGAACAAAATCTCCGGGCCCTGAAGGCATGGCCAATACTGGCGCCGAAATAAGAGCTTGCTTCAAAGAATCGAAGCTCTTCTGACACTCATCGGTCCACACGTACTTAGCATTCTTCTTTGTCAACGACGTGAGTGGAACTGCGATGGAGGAAAATCCCTGAATAAACTTCCGATAATATCCAGCTAGCCCAAGGAAACTACGAATCTCTGATGCATTTTGTGGCACGACCCAATCTTTGACTGTTGCAACTTTCGCTGGGTCTACCTCAATACCACTGCTAGAAACGACGTGGCCTAAGAACGTCACTCTCTCTAATTAGAACTCGCAATTGCTGAACTTCGCGAATAGCTTGTGCTTTTGTAAGGTCTGCAACACAGTAGTCAAATGTCTGCTGTGATCCTCTTTATTCTTTGAGTAGACGAGAATATCGTCTATGAATACTATCACGAACTGATCAAGATACTGCTGAAATACGCGATTCATGAGATCCATGAAAATTGCTGGCGCATTCGTCAAACCGAACGGCATCACAAGAAACTCGAAGTGGCGATAACGAGTCCTAAAAGCAGTCTTGAGAACATAAGCGTCTTTCACCCGCAATTGATGATACCCGAAACGCAGATCTATCATTGAGAAGATTGAAGCTCCCTGCAACTGATCAAACAAATCTTCAATCCTCGGAAGTGGGTATTTGTTCTTCACTGTAACTCTGTTCAACTCTCGGTAATCAATGCAGAGCCTCATCAAACCATCCTTCTTCTTCACAAATAAGACTGGCGCGCCCCATGGCGAAAAACTCGACCGAATAAATTCCTTGTCAAGAAGTTCCTGAATCTGTTTCTTTAGTTCTGCCATCTCCGTCGGTGCCAATCGGTACGGTGCTTTGGAGATCGGCGCAGTACCGGGCATATGCTCAATAGAAAATTCCACCTCTCGCACAGGTGGTATACCAGAGACGTCATCAGGAAAAACGTCTAGAAAATCCTGGACAATTGGAACATCGGATGCTGACTGTTTGTGTGGTGACCCGGACGCTAATTCAATTCTTAATCATCATTAGGATCAATTTATTAATTCAAGTAATTTGGGTCATAAAAAAATTTCTTTAATTGCGGAACGTAATGGAATCTAACTAATATACAGATTCGTATAAATAAAGTACAAGTCATGTACAATCTATATTCAATAAAAACTAAGGTTTAGCAACTAATTATCAAGTGTTCAAACCCTATCTTTAATCCAAGTCCGTAGTTCTCCACTCTAATCATGATCTCTCTCTCCTTGTCTTGACCCTGATCCTGTCCCACCTGTTGTCATGCACACATACAAACAAGACAACAACAGCCGGATAACTCCGGTGAGAATTATATTCCCAGTATAAATCATGTATACATGCTTTATATAAACAATATAAAGCATGAAATAAACATTCATAACGTATCAAAATCAGAACATGAATCAAATATTCATCACAATATTATAATCCTAAACATGAATTAATATCAAGAATAAATTATATTCTAAACATATATCATCATCAGGAACATAATTCCATATCACAAGCAATGATCACTCTCCTGTGATTCTCAGACTCAGACTCGACCAGTCCTAATCTAGGGATCTCGATCGGAATAAGAACATACACCCACCTACACTCCCGATCGACGGTGGTGGCATGTTCTATTCACGGACGTTGGCTCTTTCCATATCGAACCATCATCTATCCATCTCCGATATAGCCAAACGTCCGGTGTCTTGACCTAACCGTCACAGACTTTGGCATTTTCACCAATATCCTATCATGTGACAATGTGCAATGTGCCGGTGACGATTCCATCACTATCCGGCACTACTGTCACAAGATTACTCATTCACAATTAGGCGTATCCGCTTAATGACTCAGTACATAAATCAATAAATCAAAGATATCAATCTCATACAATTGCAAATATCGATGCAAATAAGTAAAGTATGTGATTTGGGGAAACTCAAGTCAATCGGACTCGAGTTGTGCAATCCCACATCAGCATAAATTTATACCTTTGTTTTCCGCTGGTCTGACGAAGTCGAAGTCCTCGAAAGTCAAATCTGTCCATATCAATCTGAAATACAATATCGCATAGGCACAATCTCAATATGCAACTCAATTCAAAATCTATTCTGATCAATACTCAAATCAAACATAATCTGATCAATATCAAATTAAGATACAATCTAATCCATATCGACGATATCACGATATAATCGAAATTACTACTGAAATCTGATCAATATCAATTTACTGATTTTCGACGGTATACAATACAACTCTGATATTGAATCTTAATCAAATCAACTCTGAAAATCATAACAATTACATAAACAGTTTGTTCTTCAATCTGACTTCAAATATGCGATGTCCACTGTATCAGCAAACACCATAAAGGATTCATATTCATTCTGACAATACCATAATTTCAAATCATATATAAACGTAACAAACTTACGTCCAGTTATAGCCTGCGTCGATAGGAACTCAGTACTGAGTCGGATTGAAAATCTAACGGGCGGAGTCGAGATATAAAGGCGTAAGGATTTTTCACCCTTTCTCTGAAGCTTCTTCGTTTACTTATGAATTCTGAATGAATTCATGATATAACATATATAATATATCTCGAGCATCCAAGACCAAGTGGTTATTTTCCTTCTGCATGTCACGCGCATATGCTGCCGCCCAAGGCCCGCGCATATGCGCCCTGGTCTTTCTGCCCGGTAACTTTTGAATTTATCAACTCGAGCAATATGCGCCGCACTCGGTTTTCGCGCATATGCTCGAGACCTACTGTCCGTGCACACCCACCTACTCGACGCATTGCGCGACTTCACCCCACGCATGTGCGCCCAACTCTCTGCCTACCTCGCGCATGTGCGCGGCTCACGTCGCGCATGTGCGCGCAACTCTCTGCCTACCTCGCACATGTGCGCGGCTCACGTCGCGCATGTTGCGCGCAATGTTCTGTTATAGCTCCTTGGCTACTGGACACCTCGCGCATATGCGCGCCCTCACGCCGCGCATATGCGCGGGGTCTTCTGCCAAACCCGCGCATGTGTGCGCACCAGATCGCGCATGTGCGCGGATGGCATCTCCCTTGCACATATTTCGCGTTTTTTTTCTCGTCTTTCCCGGTCTGATTCATTTCGTCTATAATCACTATCAATTAATCACTAACTTCATTTCAGATTAGCTTCAGATTACGGTAATAAATCTCGGGCATTACATTTCTCCCCCTCTAAGATACGATTTCGTCCTCGAAATCACAGGCAATTCAATCAATAAAGAAAGAAATATATAATAGAGGTTAAGCAGAAAACTCATTGCAATGCAACAATTCTGAAATTTCAGTCTCATATCAGATTTTGTTTCCCAAATAGTTTCTTCAGTATCATAACGCCTCCATTGAACTTTCACAAATAATAGTCTTCTTTGATACCCTGACGACTTTACTGTATATTCAACAGCAGAATAGTCCTTTATTCTGGAGTATTCTTCCTTCCTGAATCTCTAACTCCAATCTGGAATATTAATGCAAGAAGTATAATTTCCTAATACAACTTGAAGTAATTCTGATAGAATCGATCTCAGAACATTGGTTATACAACATCCGTATATACCAATTACCGACTCATAACAAATCAATATTATCCTCGATTATCAAATCCGGTACTCCAGTCAAGGTTACATTCAATTTTCCAGTTTTAAATATCAAGAGTCATCATCCGACGTTGACATATTCAGTCTATTTATTCTGAGCTGTCTTCATTTTCCTCTGAATCAGTTTCAATTTCTTTTTCATATCTCTGATTCCATCCGATCCAATCTCAGGTATCTCGTAGATATTATTCCTATACGAAGGAAATCTACAGTCCTCACTGTACAATACCTGGACTGAAGCTATTTTAATACTCATCTGATAGCTATTGTCGTACATCCATTCACAAAGTGACAACATATCATCTCAACTAGTGCTAAAATCCAGCA
Organism: Primulina tabacum; assembly: GCF_025594145.1. Taxonomy (NCBI): domain Eukaryota; kingdom Viridiplantae; phylum Streptophyta; class Magnoliopsida; order Lamiales; family Gesneriaceae; genus Primulina; species Primulina tabacum. The sequence goes on along the minus strand of NW_027459921.1, from coordinate 26,385 downwards.
CTACAGTTCCTGGATATCCTCCAGTTTCAGGATAGTTGCTCCAACTATCTGTCGATCTATAGACGATAAGTGAAAGAGTTTATTGTATATTCTGCCAAAAGTACAAAATCAAACGAAAATCACATTCTGATATAATCAACTTTGGCATTCATTACCATCTGACCCCTTTTTCTGATATAAATCTCAGTCGTCTGGTCGTATCTGTACGTCATCCTGTACAACATCATATAAGCATACTCAAGCAATCTGTTAATAATAATTATATCATAGCACAATCTTATCCAGATTTCAGTAGTGTCGTCACACAATCCATAGAAATGTACTCCCATTTCTATTCAAGAATCGATAATCTATATAACCAACCTCCTAGTTTCTATTTTTCTGTCTTATCTGTCGACGATGCATACATTTCAGTACAAACTCTGCTACAACAGATCTCCTCTGTTTATATCAAAACTGTCTTTTGAATAATCATACATTTTCTGTCACCAGAATAAATACTGAATCGACTACCGTGCGCTTCTGACTATATCTGTCATTTCAGATTCGAAATATTCGGCACAAACAAGTTGGTTATTCACATATAATACAGTATTACCTACCTGATATTCTGATCGACACCCTGTTCTGATTATCGAAACCGAGTTCTGAACATTCTAATTAAACTTCTGGACTGCTTTAATTCGCGAGTTTAGCTCTGATTCGGCTTGAACTGTATATACTCTCAACGTATCCCAATAATCTGTATCACCTTTTCGACGTTGTTTAGATCAACTTTATATCATCTTCGGATGTAATGTCCCCCAAACAATATAACCTATCTTTAATACTGTTTTAGAACAATAACAATTCGCAAGAAATTTCAAAACAACAGTCATATACAATAATCTGTTAAACTCAGGCAAGAAAATAAAGAAGTTTCTGACATCGTTATCATTCTCAGCCACTGATCACTGCCACAGCTGTGCTAATATCAATTGGTATACCATATTCGGATATCACATACTCGGAATACAATCTGTTTCAATCAAGATTTCATATCTGAACAATTTCTGTATACAACGATTTCAGTTCTCAGATCCTTCAATACAAGATATTCGATTTAGTCAGTCATATGCCACGAGTATATCACAAAATATCATAGATAAACGGCATAAAATCATCAGAATACCTCTGAATACCGGATTCATCAACCCATAATCAGAACTGAAGTATTTTTCAAAGAACACACAATCAGATGTAACTTTCGGTCAGTAAATCCTCTAACTGATATTTCAATTCTTTCAAATCAATCAGTATCATTCTGTACGGACTTCTAAAATAAAACCAGTACCTGGTATCAATCAAGGCGGAAATCACTCTCCCTGATATAAGGCAAATCCGGAATTCATCTAGAAAGACTTTAGCATTTCTCCTGCTACTGACAAATCAGCTCATGGTATATTCATTTTCAGTAATCAACTGAATGCATAAGGAATAACCTCCATTCCTTTCGATAATCATCGAATCATAATTAATACGGAAGTCAAGGAATTCCAAAATCGAAAATCCTTACCGTACATTATTCATTCTTCGGCCATTTCAAGTCGAATTCTTACCATCTCCTGGTAAGAATCTACAATAGCTCTGTACTTGTTCAGTATATCATATCAATAATGCTGCCAGAACAGACAATACAAGTACAACATAATCTAACTCAATCTCATTCTCACTTCACGGCAGTATACGATATTTACAGAATTCACCTGATATCAATCTTTCCCCAAAAGATAAAGAAATCAATACTACAGTATATACAGACCCAATAGAATAAAGCATATGTCAATGCAATTCATGCAGAATCATGTATAAGATGTACGAGAATCTCCCTAATACATATGGAACAAAATCATAAAAGAACAGATACCTGTCACTACATCATCAAGTGCATCCTGGATCTTTTCCTCGGTCATTACCACCAGATGCCTCTGCTCCCTGGAATCTTCGGGAACCTCTCTGTGGACATACTCTCGCAAAATGTCCTGACTGTCGGCAGATACGGCAACTACCAAATACTCCTTGGCATTGTTCAGTGGGATGTCTTCCTCCGCAAGTCCTGCAATAAAATCCAGTATAACTCGGGCTAGAACCACTGGAGCTAGATGAACCGCTCGGTCCGCTCCCTAATTTCTTAAACTGTTTCTTTCAAGCTTTCAACAAATCTGGCTTCCCACTTGTACTGCCACTATCAAATCTGAGAGGGGATTGCTGTGTCTGGGGTCGGATCACATCCAACCTCCCTCGTTGTCAACTCAAACTTGCCTCAGCTCTCTTTGCTTTATTCAAAGCATCACCAAAATGCTGGGGTCGCTATACCTTTACCAAGGAAAATATCTCAGCATTCAATCCGTTGATGAACTGATCCGCTACAGCTTCATCATTCCCAACTATAAGAGGAGTAAAACGTAATAAAGTAGAGAATTTAGCAACATATTCTTCAATATTCAGTTGGCCCTGTTTCAAATTCTCAAACTCTGCTTTCTTGTCCTCTCGGTACGAAACTGAGAAAAATCTTCGATAGAATTCAGCTCTAAAGATTTCCCACGTAATTACCGTACCACGCTGTTCTAATACTCTTTTGGTTGTAATCCACTAACTCCTTGCGACATCGTGTAACTGGTTGGGCACTAATTTAATTCTCCGTTCGTCTGTATACTCAAGTGAATCAAACAATATCTCTATATCATCTAACCAAATCTCACAATCAACAGATGTCTCAGTACCTCTCAGAATCGGCGGTTGAAATGACTGAAACTGTTTCAACTGTATTTCCATCGGAGTTTCTGACACATCTATCTGATCAACCGAAGTACTACCTCTTTCTGGAATTCTTCGAGGAGGTATATCTGATTACCACAAGAGTTAATATCACATGAGATAAATCAATCTCAGTCCCTTTCTGATCAGCTTACCTTCTTCTGATCAAGAATTGGTTCTGATTCATTTTCAAATCAGACATATTACCAAATCAACTCAGATATTCAGGGTAACATGTATTTAAAACAATAACACATAATATCATACTAGCACACACAATGTAATTCAAACATTATAATAAATCACTGCTAGCAATCACATGCCAGGAAAGAAAATTCATTCTACCCTGCTCACTAGCCTATATCTTAGTCTAAGGTAACCTACAGTTCTGTAACCTACTACTCTGATACCACCTGTTGTGGGAACCCGGACGCTAATTCAATTCTTAATCATCATTAGGATCAATTTATTAATTCAAGTAATTTGGGTCATAAAAAAAATTTCTTAATTGCGGAACGTAATGGAATCTAACTAATATACAGATTCGTATAAATAAAGTACAAGTCATGTACAATCTATATTCAATAAAAACTAAGGTTTAACAACTAATTATCAAGTGTTCAAACCCTATCTTTAATCCAAGTCCGTAGTCTCCACTCTAATCATGATCTCTCTTCTTTTTGTCTTGACCCTGATCCTGTCCCACCTGTTGTCATGCACACATACAAACAAGACAACAGCCGGATAACTCGATGAGAATTATATTCCCAGTATAATATGTATACATGCCTTTCATATAAACAATATAAAAGCATGAAATAAACATTCATAACATGAATCAAATATTCATCACATGTATTATAATCCTAAACATGAATTAATATCAAGAATAAATATATTCTAAACATATATCATCATCAGGAACATAATTCCATATCAAGCAATGAATCACTCTCCGTGATTCTCAGACTCAGACTCGACTCATTCCTAATCTAGGGATCCCGATCGGAATAAGAACATACACCCACCTACACTCCCGATCGGGGTTGGTGGCATGTTCTTATTCACGGACTTTGGCTCTTTCCATATCGAACATCAGTAATAGAAGAAACTCCAATTCTATCCACTCCGATATAGCCAAAAGTCCGGTGTCTTGACCTAACCGTCACAGACTTTGGCATTTTCACCAATATCCTATCCTGTGACATTGTGCCAATGTGCCGGTGACGATTCCATCACTATCCGGCACTACTGTCACAAGATACTCATTCACAATTAGGCGTATCCGCTTAATGACTCAGTACATAATCAATAAATCAAAGGTATCAATCTCATACAATTGCAAATATCGATGCAATAAAGTAAAGTATGTGATTTTGGGAAACTCAAGTCAATCGAACTCGAGTTGTGCAATCCCACATCAACATAAATTTATACCTTTGTTTTCGCTGTCTGACGAAGTCGAAGTCTCGAAGTCAAATCTGTCCATATCAATCTGAAATACAATATCGCATAGGCACAATCTCAATATGCAACTCAATTCAAAATCTATTCTGATCAATACTCAAATCAAACATAATCTGATCAATATCAAATTAAGATACAATCTAATCCATATCGACGATATCACGATATAATCGAAATTACTACTGAATCTGATCAATATCAATTTACTGATTTTCGACGGTATAACAATACAACTCTGATATTGAATCTTAATCAAATCAACTCTGAAAATCATAACAATTACATAAACAGTCTGTTCTTCAATCTGACTTCAAATATGTGATGTCCAGTGTATCAGAAACACCATATAGGATTCATATTCAATTCTGACAATACCATAATTTCAAATCATATCTAAACGTAACAAAACTTTCGTCCAGTTATAGCCTGCGTCGATAGGAACTCAGTATTGAAGTCGGATTGAAAATCTAACAGACGGATCGAGATATAAAGGCGCAAGGATTTTTCACCCTTTCTCTGAAGCTTCTTCGATTTCTTATGAATTCTGAATTGAATTCATGATATATACATATATATATATATATCTTCGAGCATTCCTAGACCAAGTGGCTTATTTTCTTTCTGCATGTCGCGCGCATATGCGCGCCCAAGGCCCGCGCATATGCGCCTGGCTTCCTGCCTGGCACTTTTGAATTTATCAACTCGCGCATATGCGCGAACTCGGCTCGCGCATATGCGCGAGACCTACTGTCTCGTGCACACCCTCACTCGGGCATATGCACGACTTCACCCCGCGCATGTGCGCCCAACTCTCTGCCTACCTCGCGCATGTGCGCGGCTCACATCGCGCATGTGCGGGCAACTCTCTGCCAACCTCGCGCATGTGCGCGGCTCACGTCGCGCATGTGCGCGGCTCACGTCGCGCATGTGCGCGCAATGTTCTGTTATGCACGACTTCACCCCGCGCATGTGCGCCCAACTCTCTGCCAACCTCGCGCATGTGCGCGGCTCACGTCGCGCATGTGCGCGCAACTCTCTGCCAACCTCGCGCATGTGCGCGGCTCACGTCGCGCATGTGCGCGCAATGTTCTGTTATAGCTCCTTGGCTACTGGACACCTCGCACATATGTGCGCCCTCACGCCGCGCATATGCGCGGGGTCTTCTGCCAAACCCGCGCATGTGTGCGCACCAAATCGCGCATGTGCGCGGATGGCATCTCCCTCGCACATATTTCGCGTCTGTTCTGGTCTTTCCCGGTCTGATTCATTCCGTCTATAATCACATGAATTAATCACTAACTCATTTCAGATTAGCTTCAGATTATGGTAATAAAATCTCAGGCATTACAGTTTGGGTGTCTCGGGAACAGATACAAGAGTAGCTAAAAATGCTCGGCACCATCGATGCATGAGTTTCCTAGCCTGGACATAAGGTATTATACGCGATAAATTAAAATACCTGTCTGGCTCGAATAAGAATTGCCCCATCCCAAGCGGTCGGACTAGAACAGATCTCTGCTGGAAATCAATCAAAACTGTGTTCCACAATAGCAAGTCCATCCCAGAATGATATCAAATTCTAGCATCGGCAGAACGATAAGATCCGCATACACAAGATTTCCATGAAGTTCGAGGTTTATATCTCGGATCACATTAGTAGCTGTCAGCTCCTCTCCAGAAGGCAATGCTACTGAATACGCTATGTCTAGCCCAATTGTCTTGATCTTGAGAGAATTTGCAAAGGTTTCTGAAATGAACGAATGAGTAGCCCCTGAATCTATCAAGGCATTCGTAGCTGAACCAGCTATAAAAATTCTTCCTGAAAGATTGGAATATCATGCTAAAACCCAATCATTTTACAGGAACTAAACTTATAGACATGCGAAGGTCAAAGTTCTTTTAACCTAAATTTCCCGAAAATATCACTAATTAGAACATGCAATCCTATCACAAATTCTAAGTTCAAAATCTTAACTCAAACTCTTAAAACATTACATTTCAAATACGAACTTAAAGCTTTATGATACCTGTCATGAGAATCGTCCCGGGTTAGTCTCCGCTGCTTGGAGAGCAAAAACTCTTCCTTGGGTAGGCAGATTCTTCTGAGGGCAATACTTCAGTATGTGGTCAGTACTGCCACATTTGTAACACTTCCCCGAGCCATACATACAAGTCCCAGCATGACGGCGTGAGCACTTGGCACAGACTGGATACTCTGATGTCATCGGGACTACACGTCCCTGCTGATGCTGTCCTCTGCTCCTGGATGAGCCGTGGAAAGGTTTCTTACTCGGATGCTGCTGTTGAGGAGGGCGGTGTGGTGCCTGAAATGGTCGTTTACCCTGGCGATCGCGCTCAATATCATTCTGGTCTTGCTCTGTCGCTAGGGCTCTGGAAACAGCAACATCATAGGTAGTAAGGCCACCCACCTTAACATCACCGCACAAGATCGGCCGCAGACCATTCAGAAAATGCCTCAATTTGGCTCCAACATCATTAGCAATTAGGGGTACAAAATGACATCCCCTTTCGAACTTACGGATGAACTCCGTAACAGTCAAGTCTCCCAGCCTCAACGTCATGAACTCCGTGGTCATCCTGGAACGCACCTCTTCAGTAAAATATTTAAAGTAGAATACCTCTATAAAGCGCGTTCAGCTCAGAGTAGCCAAATTCAAGGCTACGGATGCTCCTTCCCACCACAAGCGGGCGTCTCCTCCCAATAGATAGGTCGCACAACGAACTCTGTCCTCATCTCCAAGCTCCATGAACTCTAAGATAATCTCGAGGGACTTAATCCAGCCCTCGGCAATCATAGGATCTGTCGTCCCGGAGAATTCCTTCGGTCGCATCTTCATGCACCGCTCATAGATAGCCTCCGGCCCCATCTGTCTGGCTCCCACTGCATTGTTCCCCGCAAACTGTGCGAAGAACTGAGTCATCCCAGCTAGCATCTGGGCATTCATGTCTGGTGGAGGGGGTTGGTGGTAAATCTCTCTCCTCATTCTTATGACGTTGCTCATCACCTCCCGTGCGATCAATAATGCGTCTAGGAGGCATGTTATTCCATAATTATAACCCATACATAACCAACATGCATAATTCCAATATTTTCTTTAAATTTAAATAAATACTGCATAATTGTAATCTTAACATAAAATATTTCATGCAATCATGATGTAAAAATATTTCATTCTTTAAACGAAATGCGTAATCGTAAAACTTACAAACCGAAGACGTGACTTCATGAGCTTCTCGAGAGCAGTAGTAGTACAACCCTTTACAAGATCATAGGCTCTGATATCAACTGTAAAGGCCCGTATTTCTTATTCCTATTTTAGCGGAATTATTAAAAATTTTCTAAATAAATAATTATCTTGCCTCATTTATAAAATAAACAGGTAAATAATTTTAACTTTAAAATAACCGCGGAAGCAAATATTGTTTTCAAACAACAACTTCAAAATATATCCAACGTATTAAAATTGAGTTTGAACATAAGAAAATGCATAAACTAAAACTTGAGGTCCTTGGGTTTACTACTGCTGCCCCAAGATAGCTCACTGATCTCCGCCCTCCGTCTCGACCTCATCAGAACCAACAACAATCAAGTCTAGTGAGTCTAAAGACTCAACATGTATATATCGTGAATAACAAGTAAATATATCATAAAGTCACATGCAACGTAAAAATATAATATCATGAAGCGTACGGTAAAAATCGTATCATGAGTAATTATAAATATGTGCATATCTGAAAATCATACGTAAAAACTTTGCTCGATGAGCTCTGTCATATCATATCATAATTTTTTTGGTAGAGATAATGTTTCTAAGCATGTGGCCCATAACATAACGTGAGCGCCTGATCAGACTAAACCACAGTATACTGGGCGGTAGAGTTCACCACAGCCCTTGGACTGGATATCTGTACCCATACATAATCGTAAACCGGTCGTAAGTCATCGGGTGGAGAGGTCCTCGGTTGCGCCTACCGAATTCCAAACCCATAAACGTAAGGTGGCCACAAGACATATCGCATATATCTCAAAAATAAACATTTTATATTTTTAGGCACGTAATATAATTATAACCTTGTTTTTACCGGATGAGTTGGATCGCTCCCAGGCTTACTGTGACTTAATTCTAATATGTGACACATGCAAATAATCTTATCTTGACCAAAACTTGACAATCGAACAAAAAACGAGACGATTAGGACCAACAACTTAATTTTTTTCAATCATGGCTTCGTACCCAACCGAACCAACATTAAACCGACGTTTAACCATGATAAAAATACCCCTAACATACTGAAAAATATTCATGAGGACTGGAAAACACGAAAATTAGTGAATGGAGGCCAAAATCATGAAACGCTCTTTCGAGAGTCATTTTGGCACATTGAACCGTAAATTCTCGTACGACCTCTAAACTCCACCAAATCACAAACGGCCAAAAATATGACTTTGGTCCAAGGCCATAGGCTAAAAGCCAACCAAGAACTCAAACTACCACCAACACCGAGACCCAAAGCTGCTGTCAAAATATAGCAGTAGCAGCTTGTGTGTTTGTGGTGTAAACTCTGAAATTAATGACCATTGGCTTGAACCACCGACCAAAGACTCTTACCAACATCCTAAGGCATGGCTAGGACCATGGCTAAGGGCTAAACGCTAACAACAAACCAAGCAACCACCTAGGACAATCCAAGCTTCTATCGAGAGCTCCCATTCTATGTAGTGAAATGTATTGGATTGTTTGATTGTCTTGTGTCGTTCCAGTGGCCATTTGATTGACCATGGCTCAATCTAGACATGATGAAGTGTTGTATGAACCACAGCGATGGGCTACTAGCCAGCCACAGCCCACACAAACACCTCAAAACCGAACTCACTCACACAAGGATCAGAATTTTGAAAACCGAGGGCACTTGTCATGTTTATGTAAAAATCTGAAGGATCCGTGAACCAAGCTTGGAAAAACTGATTTGGTCACGTCTTAGACATGATAAGGAAGGGTTCTAACCATGGTTATCATCCCTAGGACAGCCAAGATTTGAACACACTCCTTAACCAACCAAGAACAAAAAAAAACGTGGCTCAAATCTGTATCTTTGGGAAATGTTGATTTCATTTCTTTCTTTGTGAGTGTATGAAGGTAAATCAATGGACCAATAACACCCTAACACACTCTAAATCATGTCTAGAAGCAGCCATAAATGCCTGGAATCGAGCAACCCCATGTAAACAAAACAATAATCCAACCGTGTAGCACATAGCATATAGCCGATAGGCTTGTACAGATTTTTGAAAACTTGCTGTCAAAATTTCGTTTTGTCACTTGATTCATGAACATATACTGATTTAAAATATCTAATATGAATTGATTGAAGAGCAAAGGAATAATATATACATGCCTGAAATTTGTTTTGCCAAAAACGAATCAATACGACGAATACGAGCGGCGGAGTGGAGTGAAATTTCTTTCTTGTTTCTGCTGCTGCTGTCACGATTCTAAGCTGCTGTTTTTCTGATGTTTTTCGAAGGTGAGTGTGGGGACCCGAACCTAATCCATCTTCTTAATCATTATTAGGATCATTTAATTAATCTGGGTCTAAATTTTTTTTATTTTTATTTTTACAATACAAATGCGGAAACGTAAAGTAATCACTCTGATATAAATATCAACATAAAGTACAGATCATGTACAACATATGTTTATCACAACTAGAGTTCAGCCACTACATCAAGTACTGAAAATACTCTATTCTAAGTTCGGATCTCCACGCTAATCTTGAATCTCTCATTCTCTTCGTGACCCTGATCTTGTCCCACCTGTTGTCATGCACACATACAAACAAGACAACAGCCGGATAACTCCGGTGAGAAATACATCCCAGTATAAATAATGTAAACATGCCATCATATAAAACATATATAAGAGCATGAAACAGATATCAATAACATGTATCAAATCGGAAAGACATGAATCGATATAAACTGTAACTCAAACTCTAGACTCATAATCTCAGACTCGACTCATTTCTAATCTAGGGATCCCGATCTGAATAAGAACGCAACGTTCTCCCGTCTACTTTACCCCAGCTAGATGGTGGTACGTTCTTAGTCCCAGATTTTGGCTGTTTATATCCAAGATCTGCAATAGGAGTCGGTCTTCTCCTCAGTATATCGATATATATATCCAAAAGTCCAGTGACTTGGCGGTTCTGCCATGGCGATTCTGCCAAAGACTAGGCGGATCTGCCCAACTCTAACTCATGCTTTCCAATAGATCAATAGACTAAGCGTATCAATATCAAGAATTGCAAATATCAATGCAATAATCATTCAGTGTGTGATTTTGGGAAACTCAAGTCAAATCTAACTCGAGTTGTGCAATCCCGAATCAACATTGATTTATACCTTTCGTTTCTTTCTGTCGATCTGACTCTGTCGAAGTCTCGAACTCACTGCCTGTCAAATCAATCTGGCAATAACAATATCAAATACACTGTATCAATGTATAACTCAATTCAAGGCATGTCCTGATTAATACTCAAATCAAACATAATCTGATCCATATCAACGATATCATGATACAATCTCAATCAATACTGAATCTGATCAAAATCAATCTACTGATGTTTCGACGGCATAACAATACAGTCTTGATAACCCCGTCAACCTCAACATCACATATATAATACCACAACTCATAATCGATATCAATACTAATCATAATCTTCAATAATAAAATATCATAATATCAAATCTGTACAATCTCGATCATATTACTTCCGAAAATCATAACAATTATATAAATTGTCCGTTCTTCGATCTGACTTCAATTATATACTGATCAGTATACCAAAAACACAATATATCAGTCAAATCACAATTCCCCCAATATCATAATTTCAAGACATATCAAACGTAGTAAAACTTACGTCCATTTATAGCCTGCGTCGATAGGAACACAGTACTGATGTCGGATTCCAAATCAAACAGACGGATCAGAATATAAAGGCGTAAGGATTTTCTAAAAGATTTCTCGTTCCTTTCTTCGTTTTACTGATCTGAAAGAAGGAAACTTATATATATATCTTGTGCATGTGTAAGATACGTGGCACACTCTTCTTCAATTATGGTTGGCGCTCGGGCGGTCAAAAATTACCGCTCGGGCGCCGAACACTCTGTTCGGTTAATCGGCTTGTGATGCTCTGGCGCTCGGACGGTCAAAAACTACTGCTCGGGCGCCAGACGTTCTGTCCACAAAATATTCTTGCTGAACACTGGCGCTCGGGCGGTCATTAACTACCGCTCGGGCGCCACACTTTCTGCCCAAAACATGCTTTTTTGGTGCATTGGCGCTCGGGCGGTCCTTTTCTACCGCTCGGGCGCCAACAGTTCTGTACAAATATTGATCTTGCATTGTGCTGACGCCCGGTTCTCCAATCGAGCTCCTACAACTTCAATTCTATCAATTAATCAACGTCTGATTACAGTAATTAAATCTCGGACATTACAGTGAGAGTGTGGGTTTGCTAGACACTGAATATGAGTGTTATAGGAGGTGTTAAAGGTGCCATAATATACATTAAGTTGGGGCTTACAAGTCAAGAAGTTGAAGGAATTTGAAATGCTTCTTCTTCTCTTGGCTGGCCGATTCTTTTCTTATTCTTGCAGCCTATACACGTTTATTTGCTAGCATGATGGATTGAGAAAGAATTAAGGTGTATTATTGTGTTTGAATTTACTAATAACTAATGAATTAAAGGTGAGGAATTGTATTCACCTTAAAGGCTATTTGAGTGTGACTTGAATGGATTTACTACACTTTTGAATTCTCTTTACCAAAATTATTACTCATTTGCATGGTATATTATTATTTAAACTTTTCATTTTAATTGTTTAAGGTTTTAAATACCCATTATACATTTTAGTGAATTAACACATTATTTAGAATAAAATCTTGCATGGCATTGCATGGTTTAAAATTTAAGTATTTAAATGCTATATTTAATTTCTTGAATATATTATACTTAGATTAATTCATCCCAAATTTGTTTACACATTTTAATTTAAACTTTAATTAAATATTGAATCTAAAATAACTTATTTAATAACTTAGCTCCAATTAATTTAATAAATCCTAAAACATTCTTTTTCTTTAAATTAAATTATTCCTTGACTTAAATTAAATTTAGGAATATTTTTTTTTCTTATTATTAATCTTATCTCTAATCTCCAAACTCCGGTCCAGCCTCGCGTATTTATCCTGAAAAGATAAAACTAAACATCTACTTTTAAAATAAATAATCATGACTTAACAATTACAAAAAAGAATTAAACACCTCATATATTTATAAAAATTCATTTTTAATTTAAATAGTAATAATTATGCATGGGTTATACGTAATCTGATTTTCGGGTTCTACACTGACAGTATCCATGTTTGTGAGAAATATAAAACATAATTAATATTAAAAATATAAAATATAACAAAATTATATAAAATAGTATAATGCAACCGAAAAAAATTATAATTACATTAATAAAACATAAATAATACAATTAAAATATAAGAATTATTGAAATTACCTTTTCAAATGTCGTTGTACAGAATTTGTAATTAAATGAGCTACCAGAGTTTAATATCTGCAATTAATTACAAACATTATCAGATATAATATACATAAAACAATTCAATATAGAAAGAAAAAACATAGATTCGACTTAGACTCGGCGCAATTCTCCCAAATTCTGTTACTCAGCACAATTCTCCCAAATCAAATTCTGAATTACTGAGACTCGGCGCAATTAACTAAAATTCTAAGATTCGACAGAAATCTATCAAATCAAATTAGGAATTCCAATAATCATACGATCGACGCAAATTATGTAACACCTCTGACCGATTTCATAAAATAACAGCGAAATTTTTATAAAATTTATTTGAAAGGAGGAAGGATTTAAAATTTCTTGACATAAACACATTTTCAATTTAAACAATCAAAAGTATATACATGATCAAATAAGTGTTGCATCAAAATAAAAAATATCATTTTTATCATGTCCAACAATGCTAACAAAATAGCCTTCTTCCTTCCATCTTCTATGCATATGACCTCGGCTCGAATAAACGTCCTGGCCCGTCACTCTTATCTGCATCACATGAAATAACTGAAATGAGTATAAAACTCAGCAAGTGAAACTCTTACATAACAATGTATACATATCATACTCTGTAAAACATGCTTTGAAATCATTAAATATCATCTAACTCTTTAAACATGAATAATATAGTAGAACATTAACATAACGATGGAATTATTCTTTTATCTGATGGATTGATATTTCAATAGTATCTCTGTCTCTGTACCTATATCCCATCGATATAAATCGATTACTCTGTTGGGATATAAGCCTATGGTCGTTGATCAACTAATTGCATGCAATCTCTGACTATCTCTTTATCAATCAAATAAATCAATTTGAACTCTCTCTTGGACATTAAAACAAACACTTTGCATACTCTTTCCCTTTGCATTCCCTTTTACATAACTGAGACATAAAAATGCCTCTCATATACAACAAAGTATATTCTACACATAACATGAATCAAATGGAAGGGAATAGCATGTTAAAACCATTGAAATACAATACATATACTTCATGTGAGCACAAGGAATGAATTCCACTTACAACCAATAGAAAGCTTGAATCTAATCTCTTGGTACAAAACCTACAACAATAAACCATGTATTGCACCATCAACAACCCAATAATCAAACAACCATACCATAAAACCGATAAAAACAACACAATAATGAATCCCATAATTTCTCCAACACCATAATCCAAGAATAACTAAACCAAAAGCTTACCTTAGCTCCTTGAACCCACAATGATCTTGTTCTCACTTCAAATACCCAACAAGAAGCTTGAATCAAAGGAAGAAAAGAAAGAAATTGAGAACCCTAGGTATCCCTTGAGATGAATAACTGAGAAGAATGGATGGAAATGAGTGAAAATGAGGCAAACTCTTGTATTTAATCACTTAAATCTCGAAAACACGACTTTACTGTTCACGACCGCGGGTGGGCTACAGTTCATACTGCGGGTGCGCTAAGCAATCTGTACAACTTCCGAAAATCCAAAGGCGACGACCGCGGGTGCGCTGCTCAACAGACCGCGGGTGCGCTGAAGGTTCTGCCCAAACACCGCGGGTGCGGTCTCTTTTCCAGTGCGGGTGCACTGATTCTTCTGTCCAATCACCGCGGGTGCACTGCATAATGGACCGCGGGTGCACTCTCCTCTGTAGCCAACAATATACTCTTTGCAACTAAATCGAATCGCAACGTCGCTTCTCCTCATAATTAGGCAACACTATCAGCAAGAAAGTTGCACCACTATGTCTTATCTAACAACTACAATTGGTCTCATACCAATTGGCTCAACATACAAATGATAATGAATTAAATCGCAATGACGCTACACTATGACTACACAACATTTATAATCAACAATACCATAAATCATAAATCCAAATTCTTAACATCTAAACTATACTTAAACTTAACCAAATAGTCCATAAACATAAGAAATCTTAAACCGTATCGTTCACCAAGCTTGGATATTACAATCTCCTCTCCTTAAAGGAGTTTCGTCCCCGAAATTGACATCACTGCGCAAACAACTCAGGATACTTTCATTTCATCTCATCCCATGGTTCCCACGTGGCTTCTTCAATCAATTGATTTGTCCAAAGGACTTTAACAATGCCGATCTCTTTGTTTCTCAATACTTTAACTTTGCGATCCAGAATTTGGATTGGAATCTTTGGTACGTCAAATTTGGCGTCAAATCCAATGGCTTGTGACGAAGAACATGGGAAGGATTCGCAATATACTTCCTGAGCATGGAGACATGAAAAACATTGTGAACTCTATCAAGATCTGGTGGTAAGGCTAATCTTTAAGCTCGATCACCAACTCTGTCCAATATCTCAAATGGGCCAATAAACCTTGGACTCAACTTTCCCTTTTTTCCAAACCGCATCACACCTTAAGAGGTGCAATCTTTAAGAACACATGATCTCCAACCTGAAACTGCAACGGCCTACGTCTTACATCAGCATCACTCTTCTGTCTTGAATGTGCTGTCTTCATCCTTTCTTGAATAACAGCAACAACATCAGCTGACTGTTGGACCAACTCTGGACCCAACATCTTTCTCTCACCAATCTCATCCCAATATAAGGGGGATCTACACTTTCTGCCATAAAGTGCTTCATACGGTGCCATGCCAATCGTCGTTTGGTAACTGTTATTGTACGTGAACTCAACAAGAGGCAATTTGGAATCCCAACTACCAGGATAGTCGATAGTACAAGCTCTGAGCATATCTGTAAGGCCCGAGATTTTATTACTGTAATCTGAGATTAATCTGAAATGATTTATTTATTAATTGAGATAATTATATACGGAAGGATCAAATCGGGAGAGCCAAAAGAAGATTTGACATGAGATGTAAGGAGAAGTCCTCGCGCACATGCACGACGTGTTGGGCGCACATGCGCGAGGAAGGCAGAACCTTTCGCGCATATGCACGACGTAGATGGAGCACATGCGCGGGGTGGGCAGAATGTTTGGCGCATATGCGCGACGTAGATGGCGCATATGCGCGAGCTGACAGAATGCTGGTTCGAACTACCGGCGCATATGCGCGACTTTGTGCAGAACATGCACGATGCCACTTGCCCTTGTATCATGTAGCATATGTATATATATATACCTACATGCAAACCCTCCAGATTAAAAGGAAAGAAACGAGGGATAAAGCTCCAAGTTCTCTCGGGTGAGAAATTGAATGTCACGTAAAATTCGTCCGTCTGTTTTTGAATCCGATTACAGTACTGAATTCCTACCGACGCAGGCTAAAACTGGACGTAAGTTTTGTTATGTTTAGACATGATTTGAATTCATGATATTGTCAGAATTGAATATGAATCAGATATAGTGTTTCTGCTACAGTAGACATTGTATAATTGAAGTCAGATTAAAGAATAGACTGTTTATACAATTGTTATGATTTTTGAAAGATATTGATTGGGATTTGATATCAGAGTTGTGTTGTTACTGATCTTAAGTGTACAGATATTGAGATTATGAATTGTACTGATACTGATTATGAATTCTGATATTATATCTGTGATGAAGTTGTGATGAGGAGACGAGCAAATGTGGAAGGTGTAAAAATGCAATGGGATGATTCATTTGGCGTTGAGAGCAATCACCGTGAGGTAAGCAGGTATGACTTTAGTCCTTATCTTAGTTCATTGCTGTGTTGTGCTCAAGAATTTGGGGTGAGTGTTGAAAGTGTGATGTCCAAATGGTCTAACGATGAGATGACGATTTTGTCAGGGAGTCACAGCGTTGAGGATGGTGATATAATGCATGAATTAAATTCAAATGTTAGTTATTTTGAGTGTTCAAAGATTGTCAAATTGATGAGGCTTTGTCATGGCAATGACTTGTGTGCATTAGAATTAAATTCATGTGATGAGTTAAATGATTGCATGGATAGTACATTTACTGTGTCCTATTTGCATGATTTATATTTGTTTGGTTATGGTTTTGAGAGGTGCAGGGATGAAGATGCTTATTTCTTTGTTTATGATGAATACATGTTTAAAGAGAATAAAATTTTCATCACACACCTATTGCATGAGTTTCTGTTTGATATTGAGGCGCATGACCTTTGTTTGATTGGTAGCCATGAAGTAAATAGGGTCATTGATAGGATGCATGAATTTTTACTATGGTTGCATATGAGGAGGTCTATTGGGTGGAATTGTGAATCATGCATCGAACATAAGAATTTTTATGTTCATAATGAGTACAATTTTAAGGAGAATAAATTCGTCATTCTACATTCATTGCATGAGTTACGTAGTAGTGATGCATATAGTGGTGTTTTTACCTTTGATAAAATGAATGATTTTATGTGTTGGTTGCACATGAAACGACATGTTGAGTGTGATTGGGGTATATGCATTACATACAGGAGAATGACATGTCGAGTGTATTCATATGTCAGGCATCAGTTATATCTTATTCCTAGTGAACTATGGTCGTACACGTGTGTGGATATTATTTTGGTGTTGACTAGGTCTAAGAAGGGGAGAAATCTGATTTTTGTGATACTTAATCATATTTTATCATTTGGTGCCTTTTACTATTTGGTATATGTTGATGTTGATGAGTTGATGGTGAATGCTGCCATGGAGTTAGGGATCGAAACGTTGATGTCGCGTGTGGGCGATAGCACCTACAAACTTGAGTTTAAAGGTAAGCATATTAGTCATACAATTCTTGTTATTACTAACTTGCTTCGTTTTTGTGTAGGTATCAAAGATTTGAGGACAAATCCTTTTCAAGAAGGGGAGGATGATGCGAACACGGATGGTCAGGCGCCAAGGAAAGCATGGGACCCTTTGGAGTTGCCGGAGGGACCAATCACGAGGGGACGATTGAAGAAGTTCAAGGAAGCATTGCACGGACTTATGAGCAATGAAGAAGGTCTTACAAGCGAGGTGCAAAGTGCTGGAGGGTTTTTGATGCATGGAAGTGAGTTTGGAAGTCACAAGAACATTATTCAAGTGATAGATGAAGTTGAGTCCAGCAGCATCGGCGCCCGAGCGGTCAAATATTACCGCCCGAGCGCCATACTTACTGTCCGAGCGCGAGTAGTACAGAAGCCTTGGCGCTCGAGCGGTAATATTTGACCGCCCGAGCGCGAGTCAGTTTCGGGAAGAATCCTACTTTCCTATTTTAGAGTTTTTATTATCTTGGCAAGTAGATTTCATATTTTTGATTTGGTATCAATATATAGACGAATTTTATTGATTGAAAACAACTTTTGTTCATTATTGATTGAGTTTATAAAAACTTTCTTTGAGAATTCTCTCAAAAACAAGATTAAGTTTCGTTATAACTTTTTGCGTTGTATCAAATCAAACTTATCAAAAGATTTATCTTTTGTGGCGTTTGTCAATCGAATATCACGAGGGTTGCCAAGGACAGGTTCTTTGGAGGTTCTGTTGAACGAGATTGTTTCTATCGTTGATGAATTGTTGCTAGACCGCGTGATCTAGAGGCGATTTTTACACCTATCAATTACTTGTTTCAAAGATCGGGAAAAATTAAAGATCTCGTGGGCGGGATCGCATCAGATATGGATCAAATTATATACTGATTTGAGTATTGATCAGAACAGGTTTTGAATCGAATTATATACTGATATTGTATTAATGTGATTGTCATTGCCAGACTGGGTATGGACAGATTGGAATACAAGACTTCGTCTTCGTCAGACCGGGAAGACAAAGGTATAATTCATGTTTTGTTTTGGGAAGACACAACTCAAATGAGATTCAATTTGAGTTTCCCAACAAAATCACATACTAGAATTGTTGTTTATCTTTTTCTATGATTATGCTTTGTTTATAGATTTATATTCAAGCATTGAGATAGGAAAGTCATTTGGTAGATTCGCCAAATTACTAGATGTTCGGTGGTATCGACGCTTCGGATCAGAGTCACTCCGATTGTAGATATTCGATACAGACAGGGCCGAAGTCTAGGAATAAGACGTACAGTCACCCCGATTGGGAGGGTAGGTGACAGACAGTGACGTCTTATTCACACCGGGATCCCTAGAGTTAAAGTTGAGTTGAGTCAGGATATGAATTGAATTGAGTTGCATGTTAATTTTATTTTGGTTTCAGAGATTATGGAACCCATTGTTACTGCATGCTTATTTTGATTTAGTTCCATAGACTATGAAACCTATTGCTATTGATTTTATGCATGATAGTATGCTTTATGATTTATATTGTGTACATGCATGTCTACCATGTTTTATACTGGGATTTATTCTCACCGGAGTATCCGGCTGTTGTCTTGTTTCGTATGTGTGCATGACAACAGGTGGGGCAGGATCGGGGTCAAGAAGATGATGAGAGAAGATGAGTTAGAGTGGTGATTCCGGACTTGTTGTAGACTTGGTTTAATACTTGAAATTTAGTAGTTGAACCTTAGACTAGTTTGAATAAGTGTTGTACATTATTGTACTTTTATACTGAGATGTATATTAGTTAAATTCCATTACGTTCCGCACTTATATTTTTCAAAAAAGAAAAATTTTTAGACCATGTTTATCTTAATTGATAATTAACTCCCAAAGATGAGTAAGAAGATGATTAGCGTCCGGGTCCCCACAATATCCTCTAAAATCTGAATAACTCTCTCTGATTGACCGTCGCTCTGAGGATGATATGTTGTACTGAATGCTAACCGTGTACCCAAGGCTCTATGTAAACTCATCCAAAACTCTGAAGTAAATCTAGGGTCACGATCGACACAGGAACACAATGATGTCTGAAAATCTCTGCTATGTATTCTTCGGCATACTAGTTCATGGAATACGTTGTCTTGACTGGAAGAAAATGCGCTGACTTGGTCAACCGATCAATAATAACCCAAATAGAGTTATAACCTTTCTGCGTTTTGGGAAGACCAACCACGAAGTGCATTGTAATGAGCTCTCATTTCCATTGAGGAATCGGCAATGAATGCAATGTCCCAACAGGTTTTGGTGTTCGATTTTCACCTGCTGACAAGTGAGACACTGAGAAATAAAAATGGCAATATCCTTCTTCATATCTGGCCACCAATAAAGTCTACGAAGATCCTGATACATCTTGGTACTACCTGGATGTATCGAGTATGGCGCGGTATGTGCCTCTGTCAAGACGTCTCGCCGAATATCATCACCAGTAGGAATACATATACGGCCTCTGAATGTCATCAAACCATCTTTATTCATCCCATACTCTGAATTACCTCTCTCCTCTGCTCTGGCTCTCATCTCTGTCAACTGTACATCATTGGCCTGCTCTCTACGGATTTTGTCCGTCAATGTAGCCCGAATGATCAACGCTGAAAAGCGAGCAATGGTTCCTAGTACTACCAAAGTTATCTCTTCTCGTTGCAAGTCTAACAACAACGGTTTCGGGATCATAGAACTCAAAGAAGAACTTGTCTTACGGCTCAATGCATCCGCTACAACATTCGCTTTCCCAGGGTGGTAACTAATCGTCACATCATAATCTTTGACAAGCTCTAACCACCATCTCTGACGCATATTTAGTTCTTTCTGAGAAAACAAGTACCTTAAACTCTTGTGGTCCGTGAAAATTTCACAATTTTCGCCATATAAATAGTGTCTCCAGATTTTCAAGGCGAATACCACAGCTGCTAGTTCCAGATCATGCGTAGATAGTTTTTCTCGTAGTCCTTCAACTGACGAGAAGCATAGGCTATAACCTTTCCACGTTGCATCAGCAATGCACCGAGGCCCTTCTTCGACGCATCAGTATAAACAACAAAGTCCTCTGAACCACTGGGCAATGCAAGTATCGGAGCTGTCATCAACCTATCTTTCAACTCTTGAAATCCACTTTGATATTCATTGGACCACTCAAACTTCACAGTCTTCCTCGTCAGATTGGTTAACGGCAGGGCAATCTCGGAAAAATATGAAATAAAACGACGATAATAACCCGCCAAACCAAGAAAACTGCGTACCTCTGATACAGTGGTAGGGATAGGCCACTTCTGTATCGCCTCGATTTTTACTGGATCAACAGCTATACCATCCTTCGAGACAATATGGCCTAAGAAAGAAATCTGCTCCAACCAGAACTCAACATTTCTTCAACTTAGCATACAGCCTTTTCTCTCTCAACAACTGAACAACGACTCTGAGGTGCTCTGCATGAAGCTCTCTGGTCTTGGAATAAATCAATATATCATCGATGAAACAATGACAAAGCTATCCAAATACGTCTTAAACACCCGGTTCATAAGATCCATTGAATACTGAAGGAGCATTAGTCAGACCGAACGACATCACAAGAAATTCGTAATGACCATACCTGGTCCGAAAAAACCGTCTTAGGGATATCAGACTCCTTAACTTTCAACTTGTAATAGCCAGATCGCAGATCAATCTTTGAAAACACTGTAGCCCCATGCGGTTGATCAAAAAGATCATCTATTCGTGGCAACGGATATTTATTCTTAATCGTCAGTTTGTTAATTTTCCTGTAGTCAATGCACAGCCGCAAAGACCCGTCTTCTTCTTGACAAAAAGAACCGAAGCTCCCCAAGGCGAAGAACTCGGCCGTATGAAACCTTTATCCAGTAGATCCTGCAACTGCGTCTTCAACTCTGTCATCTCTGTCGGTGCCATTCTGTACGGAGCTTTAGAAATAGGAACCGTCCCGGGGACTAAATCGATCACAAACTCTACATCTCTGTCCGACGGTAAACCCGGCACATCATCCTCAAATACATCAGGGAACTCTCTCACAACATTAATATCATCAATATTCAAATTCATCATTCTATCCATATCCACAATCGAAGCCAAAAACCCATCACAACCTCTACACAACAACTTCTTAGCCTCAAGACATGAAATAAAAGGTAGGACCAGCGAAGTATCTGCACTGGCGAGCATACCTTCCTTATTTTCATCATCTGCAAATTTCACAGTCTTGGCAACGCAATCAATCACTGCACGGTAAGTTGATAGCCAATCCATGCCAAGTATAATATCAAACGCAACCATCGGAATAACAATCAACTCGGCATAAACCACTCGCTCATCAATTTAACAGAACACGCATACACTGTTAGAGTAGGTGCTCGTCGAGCCAAGTGTTTGCCAAGGGTTCATGTTTAAACTTTATGTATGAACAATCTTTATTTTAATAATATTTGAAATTATTGTTTTGACATTTCTTTATCTGTATACCCATGCCAGTTGCATAGATAAAGCCCTTGAATATACAAATAGTAGAAAGAATATGAGATGCTCATATGATGAGTATCATGAAACTCATATTTGGAATACTGTATATTCTAAACAGTTCCTAGTCGATTCAGCCGCCTCTAAGAAGGATATAGTCCGCTTGAGTTCGAGACTAGTATCTGCGATGTGAGTACCATGTTTCATTGGTAGGGGATATTGTGATGTCCGAGCATGCAGATAGGTGCTCCTTGTAGAGTGCACTGAACAACCCTCCATAAAGGACTTTCCAAGTGGTTCTCACTTATCGAGTGGAAACGTCCTAGTTTATGGTTGTACACCATTGGTTCTTATGACCCGGGACAACATTGAGACTCTTTGTGCTAGCACCACACTTTGACTTGTTTACCGACTCTCAAGGGGTCATCAGGTGGCAAGGTTGGGTGTTCTGTCGAAACAAATAGAAGTCGATGCATTGTAGTCGGGGATTCACCGCTTACCCTCGGGTATGGATATCCTATGTGATATCATGTGTATGTAGTTTGAAATCTCTGATCAGAGTATGGTGGCAATTATGAAAGGGGTTTCATAGATTACACCATCGATGCAACTACAACATGACACATAGTATCGATTCATTGACAGCTCTCGATATACCAATGATTGTCGAATTGGTCGGGATATATGAGTTGAAGGGATCGTACTGTACGCTAACCATAATTGAATGGTTCTTGCAGGCACTTTCATTTGATACCTAGGGAATCATGTAAGCGATGCTGCTAGGCGTAACATGATTGGTTGGGTACTATCAGACTTGAGTTCTGACGTTCTTGTTATCAAGGAGTTGATAAATAAGAATGGAGTAATTGGGGTATGCTCAAATAAGGACATGTTAAGTCTGAATCACATGGAGATGTGAACCCACGGCTAGTGGTATCAATGAACCATTGAGGGCCACACAAGTTCTAGCTTTCTAGATCCCGTTGAGAAGTAAAATAGTTCAATGTGTTGAACGGCTTATAAAGGAGTTACAAGCGTAAGGAAAAATAGAAGTATGACTTATATGAGAGAAATGTAACTTTTAATTTGTGGAAGTGTTCCTAAATTAAAAGTTGGCCAAATAATAATGTATTTGAAAATTGTGATTTTCATAAACATTATTATGGACTAAATTAAATTAATTCAAGTGTTGAATTAATTAAACACTAGTGGACCTAGTAGAGTCCAAATAATTATATTAATTCAAGTGTTGGATTAATTAAATAACATTGGCCTTGTGGAGCCCAATTAGAAATAATTATTAAACTAGTGAGCTTGAGTAAAATCAAATAAAGTTTTAAAATGACTCAAATATGTTTGAGACATTTAAATAAAGTCCATGGCCTTGTAATAGTTACAAGCCCAAGTCACATTGCATGCTTGGGAGGTGAAGAGTTGGGGAAAACTTTTTATTAAAAAATTGCATGGCATGCTAAAGGTGGTCTCTCTACTTTTTCAAGAACCAAGAAAAAGTCTTCCCTTCCCTCCTACACACAAAGTTGGCCGAAATTTTTGAGGATAACTCTCCTCATTTTTTTTCTCTCCAATTTTGTTCTTCAATTGTTGGAGAAAACACTACTTCTCAAGAGAAAAATGCCCTACATTTTCTAGTGCAAGGTTAGGTGGATCTTTTAAGTTTGGTGGTGGGCTTGATTTTGAAGAAAGGAGTCTAAGGAGGCTTGTAGATTTTCTTGCCTTTGAAGAGCTTAGTTGCTTGACAACTAAGTTGGTGCCAAACATCAATCTCAAGAGATTGATAGATAAAATTTCATAACACCCTATGAATGTCATAGTTTGTGTTTTGTATATGTTACATGCTAGTACATGAGGTGTTCAAATTTTTATTTAAAATTTTGGTTTTCATGCCTTGAAAACAATTTTGAACTTCCGTTGCGCATTTGAACACCATAAAACCGATCCTCTTTCAAGTGGTATCAGAGCTAAGGGTACTATTTTGTGTAGCATTTACATAATATTATATTGAAGTCGATTTCTAGCCGCATGAGACAACCAAAACAATAAATCAAGGCCTGTTTTTTTGGGGTAATCTTGGCAGCAAATTGCTGCCCATTTGGGGCACCTCGGGCTGCCCGAGGTGCTGCCCGAAACGGGCAACAAGGGCTGCCCAAGGGGCTGCCCGAACAGCCCCATGCTTTAAAAAAAAAATTTTGTTTTGCTTGTTGGCTGGAATCCGGCGACGGGGATGACGACTAGGGTTTCCAAAATTGTTTTGGATTATCAAAGCGTCGTGGGCCTTGAAGTTCTTGGGCTATTAGATGGCTAATATATTTGTGAAATTTAAATGGGCCAAAATGTTTTTGGTGAAAAATGATTTTTTTTGGGCCGTTAAGTTTAAATTTACAAATGTTTACAAATATTATCTCATAAAATAAATAATTTAAGTTGGACTTTAATTATTATAGTAAATGGTAATTACAAGAAATTCGGTTATAAATAAATTAATTAGAAAGTAGACAAAGGTGTTTGTATACTTTGTTAATTTAGTTATAATCGTGGCGGTTAGTGATTTGATCAAGATATATAATATTAGATCAATTAATTATTATGATAATTAATTGATGGTGTATGATATGTGATATTATGCATGAAGGATGTTCAAAAGCCCAAGCCCAATTTGCTAGGTGTATGTTAGGATATTTTGTGTTGAATGATTGTAATAATTATCAAATTTAAAGTGAGCTTGGTTTATGGACCGTTCCACCCCCATGAGATGTATCCCTATTTGCCATGGATATTTATTTGTAAATATTATTATAGTGGAAGATCAAGATTGGAAGATGGTGGCCTTGGTGATTATGAAGATCGAAGACATGTAAATATTGGAAGCATATGTAATAGTTGCATTTGCATCCTTGCATTTCCTAGGATTGGATCTAGGCCCGTGTTTAGCTCACACGGGCCATTAGTTTTTTGGGGCGATTGATCATCCTTGTTTTGTTTACTGTTTATAATATATGCATGATATGTTATAAATATGAGTATGTGCGTTATTATTATGATAATAACATAGTTGCATGAATCCGGCAACATCTGATCAAACATGGCGAGCTTTTATAATAAAATTAATGATGAGACCTTTCAAAATTAAACAACCCTCATTTGAATAAGATTCAAAATTAATACTCAAGCCCGGAAAGGGGAATTATAAATTTTGTT
This sequence comes from Primulina tabacum, assembly GCF_025594145.1. NCBI lineage: Eukaryota > Viridiplantae > Streptophyta > Magnoliopsida > Lamiales > Gesneriaceae > Primulina > Primulina tabacum. Next base: position 1,025 of record NW_027459921.1, on the reverse strand, counting down.
TTAATTTCCATGTCTTCCATCGACAATGGGTGCATGATGAATGCTGCTCGTGCTCGGGGCTCGGCTCCTATTATTGGGGGGGCCCTGGGTGCCGGAAAGCTGGTGACATCCATTGACATGGTGATGTGAACTCGTGGAACTCCCATGATTTCGGCTCATATATGAGGAACTCATGGCGACCGTCCTTCATGGTTCAACATCGATGGGTAAGGCTTGACACGTAAAGTGAACGACGTCATATTATTGGGTCCTAATCAAAGTGAGACAAAAGTTTACGTAGAGGGTTGCATGGTGATGCAATTGGAAACTACTTTTAGGAATTGTGATTGGCTGATATTATTCGAGATCATAATTTGCTAATTGGACCTTGCGTACCTACTGAGGAAAGGAGAGTTTCCCGTTTTCACTAGAGGGTAGTGAAAATGTCAAAACAGTGGAGCGAACATTTATAAAGTACAATCCATACTTTATATCTTATTAAATATTTTAAAATAGTCATTAATATTTATCTGTTTACCTTTTCAGTACAATTTTTGACAATGTCTTTGATTCGCAATCCGCTGTCTGCTATACTCGAAAAACACGTTTTAACCGGACCTAATTACATTACTTGGCTAAGAAACCTGAAAATCGTCTTGAACTCGGAAAAGATTGCATATACACTGACTGAGTCGCCCCCTGTTGAGGCTCCGACTAGCTGCACTCATGAGGAATTGCAGACTTACAAGGATTGGTGTGACCATGACTTGAAAGCCAGGTGGTATATACAGCTTCTATGAATGATGAGCTGCAGAGGCGTTTTGAGGATACAAAGAATGCTGCTGACATTCATTTGCATCTCAAGGAGCTCTTTGGTTAGCAGACTCGAACTCTGAGGCATGCTACCGTCAAGGAGCTGATCACTTTGCGCATGCGAGATGGGGCCCCGGTCCATGAGCATGGCCTGAAGATGATTGGGCTCGTGGACAAGCTCTTTGGCATGGATCTGGTGTTGCCTTCGGAGTTGATCACCGATGTGTTGCTTT
>NW_027459920.1:0-52045 GCF_025594145.1 Primulina tabacum | reverse complement strand
TATCGTATACTACAGTAGGATGAGAATGAGATTGAGTTAGATCGTGTGGTAGTTGTATTGTACTAGTGTTGTCTGGTTTTGAGACTACATACTGATATTGATATGTGACCAAGTAAAGAGCTGCCCTAGATTAGTTCCAGAAGATGGTGAGAATCGGACCTGAGATGGCCAAGGGATGAATAGTGTACGATAAGGATTCTAGATTGAGAATTCCTTTGATAATTCGTACTATCTTAACTTGATTATTATACAGAAAGGAACAGAGGGAGTCCTTATGTATTCAGTTGATTTACTGAAGTTGAGTCTATCATGGATGATGTACCAACGATAAGAAAGTTAATAATGTTTTCCCCGATAAGACTTCTGATTCGATTCCAATCAGAGAGATTGATTTTAGCCTTGATTTGATATCAGAAACAGATTGCATCCTGATTGAGACAGATTGCATTCAAGGTGTTATCTGAGATGATGTATCTGTTGAATTTAGTAGAATTAAACCTGAATTATTTGGCCGAGGTGGATATCAGTGTCAAACATTTGCGGTTTATGAGTTTAGCAGATCAGTACCGATGAGTGATGTTTTGAATCCGATTGAAGCTTGCTGTTGTTTTGAATCCGTGTTTTAATCAAGTAAGTAATACTGTATTGTATATGAATAACCAATCTGTTGTTCCAGATGTTCCGAATTTAAAATGATAAATATTGCCAGACAGTGTGCAATAATCTATGCGGTATGCATTTTGATAGCTGAAAAGGTGTTGATAGAATGCTTGAATCTGCATATATTAGGTGTACAGGATGAGGTACATATAAGATCAGACGATCAAGAGTTATGTCAGAAGAGTGATTAGACTGCATTGAATGCCAAAATTGACTATATCATACCATGATTTTCGGTTGATTTTGTATTTTTGGCAGAATATATTATAAACTCCTTCACCTACTGTCTATAGATTGATGGATAGCTGGAGCAAACTATCCAGATACTGGAGAATATCTAAGAACTGTAGTGCTGGATTTTAGCACTAGTTGACATGATTTATTGTCATTTATGAATTATCGTACAACCACAGCTATCAGACGAATATTGAAATGACTTCTTTCGAAGCGTTGTACGGAATGAAATGTTGATCCCCTCTTTATTGGGATGATATCTATGAGGTTCCTGAGATCGGACCTGATATGATCAGAGATATGACAGAAAAAGTGAAGCTAATTCAAAAGAAAATGAAGGCAGCACAAGACAGACAGGCCAAATATGCCAATGTTCGACGTAGACCGTTGGTATTTGAAGCAGGAGACCGAGTATTTTTGAAAATCTCACCTTTCAGATGAATTGTCAGATTTGGCAAGAAAGGGGAGTTGTCTCCACGATAGATTGGGCCGTATGAGATTCTTGAGAAGATAGGAGATCGTGCCTATCGACTAGCTTTAATCGCCTTCATTATATGGGATACAGGACGTTTTCAAGTTGTTCTTGCGAAAATACCTGTCTGATGCTTCACATGTCATCCAACTCAATGAGGCCGAGTTGGATGAGACATTGAGTTATTTCGAAAAGCCGATTCAGATTCTTGATCGGAAGGAAAAAACAGCTCAGAACGAAGACTATTCCACTTGTGAAAGTTCGGTGGAGTTAACATGGTATTGAAAAAGCTACTTGGAAAACTGAGTCTGATATGAGAAAGAGGTTCCCAGTTTTATGTCACTAAGGTGAGTGGTTTACTTAACTTCTTCTATATACCTTCTTATGATATGATTGATTGCCTGTGATTTCGAGGACGAAATCGTATCTTAGGGGAGGAGAAATGTAAGGCCCGAGAATTTTATCCTATTAATCTGAAATGATTTGGGGATAATTGATATGTTTATAGACGGAAGGATCGGACCGGAAAAAGACGAGAAATGCATGAAAATGTGCGAGGAACAGTAGCCCTCGCGCATATGCGGAGCACAGATGCGCGCATATGCGCGAAGTGAGTCGCGCATATGAGCCAGCCTGTACAAGCGAAGGCCAGAGGACCTTGCGCATATGCGCGGAGATGCGTCGCGCATATGCGCGAGCTGCCGAGAAGCTTATCCAAGAGACCTGTAGGTCTCGCGCATATGCGCCGATATTAGTCGCGCATATGCACGAGACGTGCAGCGTGCACATTGAGCCACTCGTCCTTTTGCATGTGCGTGGATGTATATATATATATATATACATGAATACTACATTTTTCAGAAGCAAAGAAACGAGAAGAAAATCGAGAAAAGGTTTGTGGGGACCCGGGCTCTAACTCAATTCTTTTCGGGATTAATAGGATCTTTATTCAAAATGTGGGTCAAAATTTTGCTTTTTAACATTAATTCAAATGTATATAAACAAGCACAAGATAGTTCTTTATTTTATTTCAATAAACATAATTACATGTCTTGTTCTAATACATTCATACAAACTAGTGTTCAATCCCAACCATAATCAAAATATAGTACATGTCTAGTAAAAGAAACCACTAGTAATTTGCTGCGCCCGAAGTCACCACGCTATCTCGATCTCTCATCTCTGTCGTGACCCTGATCCTGCCCCACCTGTTGTTATGCACACATACAGACATAACAACAGCCGAAAACTCCGGTGAGAACAAATCCCAGTATAAAACATGTATTCATGCGGATACATAATCATAAATCATGAATCAAAGCAATAATAATGGGCTCCATAGTCTATGAAACCAATCTATATAACCTTGCAATTTAAATCAAATCATGTCTTTACTCGACTCGACTCTACTCTAGGGATCCCGGTGTGAATAAGACGTCACTGTCTGTCACCTACCCTCCCAATCGGGGTAACTGTACGTCTTATTCCTAGACTTCGGTCATGCCTGTATCAAATGTCTACAATCGGAGTGAATCTGATCCGAAGCGTCGATACCACCGAACATCTAGTTTGGCAAGTCTGCCAATGACTCTCCTATCTCAAAGGCTTGAATATAAATCTATAAACAAGACAGCATCCTATAAAGAGATCTGAATATAAATCTATAAAAAAATCAAATTCATATCAAAAGATAAACAACAATTCTAGTATGTGATTTTGTTGGGAAACTCAAATTAAATCTCATTTGAGTTGTGTCTTCCCCAAACAAAACATGAATTATACATTCTTGTCATTCGTAGCAGTCGAAGTCTCGTATTCTCGATATTGAATCTGTCAAACCAAATCTGAAATGACATATATACAATGCACCATATCAACTTCTAACTCAAAAGGATACACATATGGAGCAATATTCAATCTCGGTATGTTTTGGCGGCATAACGGCGTAGTTTCTCGGTACCGGTCAACTCAAACTTCATAATCAGTAATCATAACTCATAATCCTCATCATAAACACATGATGGTACTCAAAATCTACATATCTTAACACTAAGCATGCTAGAAATAGCAACAATAGCATACAATGTCCGCTCTTCGATCCGGTTACGAATATACGTTGTTTAAAATCTCAAGAACATATTATGGAGCTCAATTCATCATTCTCCCAACACATATATATCAAAACATGTTGAAAGTGAACAATACTTACATCCCTTTGTAGCACTTGATGAGAGGAGCGATAATTTATGTTTGGATTGAAGTTGGGATGGATAAATCTTGCACAAGCTAGCTTTGAAGATGAAATAGCCTTCCCTTTCCTCTCACTCTCTCCCTCGATTCCTGACCGATGGAATCGCTGAAATGAAGACTCAGCACAATTATATATATATATATTTGCCATGTGTCTTCATAGAATTCAAAGGTGGATTTCTCGCATGCAGCACCGCGGGAGCGGTCACTCTTCACCGCGGGTGCGCTGTGCCCACGGCATGCCTTTCATTTTCTGAAATTCGACGACCGCGGGTGCGGTACATATAAGACCACGGGTGCGGTACATATAAGACCGCGGGTGCGGTGACATTACCACGGGTGCGGTTATGTTTGAACCGCCGGTGCGGTGTCATTTCAGTAATTAATTTCCAACTCTCTGTCCATCAACCGCGGGTGCACTCTTTCTAGACCGCGGGTGCGGTGACCCTATTGTAAAATTGGCCAACTTTCTGGCCATGCACCGCGGGTGCGGTATCAAAAGGGGCGCGGGTGCGGTCTCTTTCTTCAAGCAACACTTCCTCTTTTCATTTAGCGCCTCTCATTACATGTCATGCATACTCATATCTTCCGAATATCACATCAATGAAGACTAATAAACTCAAGCCTTACATTTCTCCCCCTCTAAGAAATGATTTCGTCCTCGAAATCGCAGGTAATTCTATCAATGTAAGTATACGAGGCAATATCATCAAAAGCTGAATAATTACTTACATCATGTAAATAACTCGGGATATTTTTGTCTCATATCTGCTTCTGTCTCCCAAGTCGCTTCTTCAGTGCCATGACGACTCCACTGGACTTTCACTAGGGGAATAGTCTTCGTTTTGAGCTGTTTCTCTTTCTGATCAAGAATCTGTATCGGTTGTTCAACATAACTCAATGTCTGATCTAGCTCAGCTTCGTCAGGCCGAATGACATGAGAATAATCTGGCATGTATCTACGTAGCATCGAGACATGAAAAACATCATGTATCCCGGATAGAGAAGGAGGAAGAGCCAATCGATATGCTCGATCGCCAATCTTTTCAAGAATCTCGTATGGACCGATGTATCTAGGAGACAATTTCCCGCGTTTGCCAAATCTGACAACGCCTCGGAAAGGTGAAATCTTCAAGAATACTTTGTCTCCCTGTTCAAATACTAATGGTCTACGTCTGATATTGGCATACCTGGCCTGTCTATCCTGTGCCGTCTTCATTCTTTTCTGAATGATCTTCACCTTCTCAGTCATTTCCCGAATCATATCAGGGCCAAGTTCTAGTACCTCAGATATATCATCCCAGTATAGAGGAGATCTGCATTTCTTGTCATACAATGCTTCAAACGGTGCCATTTATATACTCGTTTGGTAGCTGTTGTTGTATGAGAATTCACATAACGGTAGTGAATCTTGCCAACTCATGCCAAAGTCTAGCACTGCAGCTCTCAACATGTCCTCTAAAGTCTGGATAGTCCGCTCTGACTGTCCGTCAGTCTGAGGATGATAAGCAGTACTTAGGTGTAATGTCGTACCTAAAGCCTGCTGCAGACTGTGCCAAAAGTGTGAAGTGAATCGTGGATCACGATCTGATATGATAGACTTCAGCACACCATGTAATCTGACAACTTCTCTGACATACAACTCTGCCATCTGATCGTGTCGGTATGTCATTCTGTATGGGATAAAACAAGCAGATTTGGTCAATCTAGCAATAATGACCCAAATCGCATCACAGCCCCGGGATGATCGAGGTAACTTCGTCACGAAATCCATGGAAATGTGATCCCATTTCCATACAGGAATAGACAAACTCCGAAGTAAACCTCCGGGCTTCTTTCTTTCGGCCTTCACCTGTTGGCAATTTAAGCACTTAGACACATATTCGACAATATCTGATTTCATCTGTTTCCACCAGAACTGTGTCTTCAAGTCGTTGTACATCTTTCTGCCACCAGGGTTAATGCTGAACCGACTACAGTGCGTTGCTGACAATATTTGTTGTTTCAGCTCTGAAACATCCGGCACTACAATACGGTTATTCACATACAAGACAAAATCATGTACCATATATTCAGACTGATGTCCTGATCTAACCATCTGAATTGACTTCAATATATTCTGATCTGTTCTTTGAGCTTCTTTTATTTTCATGATCAATTCTGGCTCAACTTGAATCGAAGCAAGTCGTAGAGGTCTACTAGCTGTATCAAATGTTAAACCAGACAAACAACAATCTTCAACTAAATTCGAAACACCTATCGTCGATAAGGATAGGGCACAAACCTTTCGACTCAAGGCATCTGCTGCTGCATTTGACTTCCCTGGATAGTACTTGATCTCGCAATCAAAATCTTTCAGTAGATCAAGCCATCTACGCTGCCTCATGTTCAACTCTGACTGAGAAAACAAATACTTCAGGCTTTTATGGTCAGAGTAAATTTCAAATTTCTCCCCATAAAGATAATGACGCCAGATTTTCAAGGCAAATACGGTAGCTGCCAATTCAAGATCATAAATGGGATATCGAATCTCGTGTGGCTTCAGCTGTCTAGAGGCATATGCTATCACATGACCACGCTGCATAAGAACACATCCCAGCCCTCTGTGAGATGCATCACAATATACAACGAAATCACCAGTACCCGAAGGAATCATCAAGACAGGTGCACTGGTCAGCCTCTTCTTCAACTCTAGGAAACTAGATTCACAATCCGCAGACCACACAAACGGCGCATTTTTCGGTGTCAACTAGGTAATCGGCTTCGCAATACTGGAGAAATCTTTGATGAATCGTCTATAGTACCCTGCTAGACCCATGAAACTGCGTATCTCTGGCACAGAAGTCGGTCTCGGCCAACTGATCTCAGCTTCGACTTAACTCGGATCCACAGAAATACCATCTCCAGATATGATATGACCCAAGAAGACAACCTGTCTCAGTCAAAACTCACATTTTGACAGTTTAGCATACAATCTTTCATTTCTCAATGTTTGCAACACAATTCTCAAATGATTGGCATGCTCATCCAAATTCTTTGAATACACCAAAATATCATCAATAAAAACAATCACAAACTCATCTAAATATCTCTGAAAGACACGGTTCATCAACCCCATGAACACCGCTGGAGCATTTGTTAAACCGAAAGGCATGACAATAAATTCGTAATGTCCATACCTGGTTCGGAATGCTGTCTTTGGTATATCAATATCTCGTACTCGCAGCTGGTGATATCCAGATCTCAGATCGATCTTGGAATAGATAGATGATCCCTGCAACTGATCAAATAAGTCGTCGATACGAGGCAAAGGATATTTGTTCTTTATCGTTGCCTTGTTCAGCTGCCAGTAATCTATACACAATCTCATAGAACCATCTTTCTTTTGCACAAATAGCACTGGAGCACCCCAAGGAGATACACTGGGTCTGATATATCCCTTGGCTAGAAGATCTTCTAGTTGTGCTTTCAATTCCTTCAACTCTATAGGCGCCATCCTATACGGAGCTCTCGAAATAGGAACGGTACCTGGAATAAGATCAATGCTAAAATCTACCTCTCGGGCTGGAGGTAACCCTGGAATCTCGTCAGGAAATACATCTGCAAACTCCCGTACTACTGGCAAATCTGCCAATGCCGGGCTCGATTTCAGTAAATCTACGGAATAAATAAGGAACCCTTCTGCTTCTTGTTGCAACAATTTACTTATAGTCAGAGCAGATACTAAGGGAATCCGAGATCTGGAACCCTTACCATAGAATTTCCACTCCTCTGTCATTTCAGGTCTGAATCTGACAATCTTGTGAAAACAGTCTACGGTGGCTCTGTACTTAGTCAACATGTCAATCCCGACAATACAATCAAAATCAGATAAACCAAGTACAACACATTCTAAATCGATATCATGCCCTTCAAACTGTAGTACACAATGTCTAACTGAAGTCACAGATATCAGACCACTTCCCAACGGAGAAGAAATAGACACTACAGTAGACAATGACTCTACAGGCAATGCATGTGTCAATGCAAAACGTTCTGATATGAATGTATGTGATGCACCTGTATCTATCAATACATATACAGGATAACCGCAAAGAAAACAGTTACCTGCAATCACATTGTCTGGTGCATCTTGGGCTTGCTCCTCGGTCAGTGCAAACACCCGAGCTTGTTGTCTGGGAGGTTGGTTCACTGTCTGGCCACCTCTGGCTCTAGGTTGGGACTGTGTAGGCGTGGGCTAGAAAGAAAGGACAGACGAAGCTTGTCTCTCAGGCTGAGTCACTGATGCTGATGACCCTGCACTCTGAAATCTCTGGGCACCTCTCTGGGGACAAACTCTGGCAAAGTGTCCATGTTGCCTGCATATATTACATCTGTCCATCACTCCCTGACACTGCTCTGTGGCATGTCGGCCTCCACAAGTAGTACAATACACACCTGTCACATCTGTACTCTGGCCAGGACCTCTCTGTCGTGACCCACTGGAGCTCGACGAACTGCTCCCTGCTCTCTTGAACTGCTTACCCTTAGCCTTCAAAGAATCTTTCTTCCCACTACTACTAATTTCACTATCAAATCGAGGAGGAGGTGGTGGAACCTGTGTGGCGAACGGTGGCGGTCTCTGACCCTGAACACTATAGGAAGCTCCTCGCTGCCTAATCAAGCCAGCCTCTGCTCCCTTCGCTCGATTCAGCGCCTCAGAAAAAGTGTTGGGTCGTCCCGTGTTCACTAAGGTGAAGATACCCGGATTCAAACCATTTATGAATTGATCGGCAACTGCCTCATCATTCCCTGCTACGTGAGGTGCAAATCGAAGCAAGGACGAGAATTTGGCAACATACTCCTCTATGTTCCATTGCCCCTGTCTCAAGTTGGCAAATTCGGCCCCTTTGTCTTTTCGGTACGACACTGGAAAGAAACGTTGATAAAATTCATCTTTAAAGACTTTCCAAGTAATATCAATACCTCGATGTTCTAAGGCTCGTTTCGCCGTTAGCCACCAACTCTTGGCCACTTCTTGCAATTGATGCCCAATCAGCTTTACTCTACGTTCATCTGCATAGGCAAGTGATTCAAATAACATCTCTATATCATCCAACCAGCTTTCACAATCCACTGCATTTTCTGTGCCCTTCAAGGTAGGTGGATGGAATGATTGAAATCTCTTCAACAAAGTCTCCATCGGTGTCGCAGTAACATCCATCTGAGTACCCGACGTACTACCCTGTTCTGGTACTTGACCTGCAGCTGGTTGTGGTATTCTACTAGGCGGCATATCTGATTATCAAACAGATAAGGATACAATCTATACAATCTGTCTCAGCCCTCCTCTGATCATATACCTCTGATCCAGAATCGGTTCTGATTCAGTCTTTACAAGAATATGCTGTAAATCAACTCAGATACAATACAACATATAATAGGGAAAGCATTAAATCATGCTAGCACATCAAAAGCAAGGAAGAAGACTCAATCTACCCCGCTCATCCTATTCTATCTCAGTCTACAGAACCTACTGCTCTGATACCACCTGTTGTGGGGACACGGGCTCTAACTCAATTCTTTTCGGGATTAATTGGATCTTTATTCAAAATGTGGGTCAAAATTTTGCTTTTTAACATTAATTCAAATGTATATAAACAAGCACAAGATAGTTCTTTATTTTATTTCAATAAACATAATTACATGTCTTGTTCTAATACATTCATACAAGCTATTGTTCAATCCCAACCATAATCAAAATATAGTACATGTCTAGTAAAAGAAACCACTAGTAATCTGCTGCGCCCGAAGTCACCACGCTATCTCGATCTCTCATCTCTGTCGTGACCCTGATCCTGCCCCACCTGTTGTTATGCACACATACAGACATAACAACAGCCGGAAACTCCGGTGAGAACAAATCCCAGTATAAAACATGTATTCATGCGGATACATAATCATAAATCATGAATCAAAGCAATAATAATGGGCTCCATAGTCTATGAAACCAATCTATATAACCTTGCAATTTAAATAAAATAATGTCTTTACTCGACTCGACTCTACTCTAGGGATCCCGGTGTGAATAAGACGTCACTGTCTGTCACCTACCCTCCCAATCGGGGTAACTGTACGTCTTATTCCTAGACTTCGGTCATATCTGTATCGAATGTCTACAATCGGAGTGAATCTGATTCGAAGCGTCGATACCACCGAACATCTAGTTTGGCAAGTCTGCCAATGACTCTCCTATCTCAAAGGCTTGAATATAAATCTATAAACAAGACAGCATCCTATCAAGAGATTTGAATATAAATCTATAAACAAATCAAATTCATATCAAAAGATAAACAACAATTCTAGTATGTGATTTTGTTGGGAAACTCAAATTAAATCTCATTTGAGTTGTGTCTTCCCCAAACAAAACATGAATTATACCTTCTTGTCGTTCGTAGCAGTCGAAGTCTCGTATTCTTGATATCGAATCTGTCAAACCAAATCTGAAATTACATATATTCAATGCACCATATCAACTTCTAACTCAAATGGATACACATATGGAGCAATATTCAATCTCGGAACGTTTTGGCGGCATAACGGCGTAGTTTCTCGGTACCGGTCAACTCAAACTTCAATAATCAGTAACCATAACTCATAATCCTCATCATAAACACATGATGGTACTCAAAATCTGCATATCTTAACACTAAGCATGCTAGAAATATCAACAATAGCATACAATGTCCGCTCTTCGATCCGGTTACGAATATACGTTGTTTAAAATCTCAAGAACATATTATGGAGCTCAATTCATCATTCTCCCAACACATATATATCAAAACATGTTGAAAGTGAACAATACTTACATCCCTTTGTAGCACTTGATGAGAGGAGCGATAATTTATGTTTGGATTGAAGTTGGGATGGTTAAATCTTGCACAAGCTAGCTTTGGAGATGAAAGAGCCTTCCCTTTCCTCTCACTCTCTCCCTCGATTCCTGACTGATGGAATTGCTGAAATGAAGTCTCAGCACAATTATATATATATATATGCCATGTGTCTTCATAGAATTCAAAGGTGGATTTCTCGCATGCAGCACCGCGGGTGCGGTCACTCTTCACCGCGGGTGCGCTGTGCCCACGGCATGCCTTTCATTTTCTGAAATTCGACGACCGCGGGTGCGGTACATATAAGACCGCGGGTGCGGAGACATTACCGCGGGTGCGGTTATGTTTGAACAGCGGGTGCGGTGTCATTTCTGTAATTAATTTCCAACTCTCTGTCCATCAACCGCGGGTGCGGTGACCCAACTGTAAAATTGGCCAACTTTCTATCCATGCACCGCGGGTGCGGTATCAAAAGGGGCGCGGGTGCGATCTCTTTCTTCAAGCAACACTTCCTCTTTTTATTTATCGCCTCTCATTACATGTCATGCATACTCATATCTTTCGAATATCACATCAATGAAGACTAATAAATCTCAAGACTTACAGGTTTCTGAAAAAGGGTTGAAAATCCTTACGCCTTTTGTGAGAAATCCGTCTATCCGATTTTTAATCCGACTTCGGTATTGAGTTCCTATCGACGTAGGCTACATTTGGACGTAAGTTTTGCTACGTTTTGATCTGATTTGAAATTATGGTATTGTCAAAATCTGATATGATTCATATATGATGTTCTTGTCATGTTAGACATCGTATAATCGAAATCGAACTGGAGAACAGATACCATATGAAATTGTTATGATTTTCGGAGTAGTTTTGGAGTCGATTTGATATCAAAATTGAATTGTTATCGATTACGAGGTGTTGGAATTGATATCTGACTGATATGGTAGTGCTGGATATATTGAAATTATGACATTATATTGTTGAAACAAAATTTGATTGAATTATGATTATATCCAGTATTGATTGAGTGGTGTATTGATACCGTACCCTCAATATTGTTATTGTCAGATTGAGTATTGACAGGCTTTGAGTTCGAGACTTCGACAGAGTCAGAGTATCAGAAAGAAAGGTATAAATTAATGTTGAGTTGGGATTGCACAACTCGAGTGAGGTTTGACTCGAGTTTCCCAAAATCACATACTTAGTTTATTGCATTGATATTTGTAATTGATGAGATTGATGTTTGTAGTCTATTGATTTATAGCCACTGCATGTATTGACTACTGATTGTTTAGTCATTGGCTGATTCGCCTAGTCACCGGCTGATTCGTCTGGTTATTGGCTGATTCGTCTAGTTATCGACTGATTCGTCTAAACTTTGGCTGATTCGCTTAATTACTGGCTGATTCGTCTAGTTATTGGCTGATTCACTTAATTCTTGACTGATTCGTCAATTCTGCGGCTGTTTCGCCCAGACACTGGATATATGAATTATATCGATGCCGTTTCGGGTTGATTCATTCCTATTGACTGAGATTCGATATAATTATCAATATCCAGACATTGGGATCCCTAGGCTAGAGTTGAGTCGAGTCTGAGACGACGCGTTGTTTGAGTCGAGTCTGTGATGACATGTTGATTTACAGTGTTTATATCATTCATGTTGGTTGAGTTGCTACATGTTAATGATATCTTATTTATGCGTTTGTATATGTTTTTATATTATTGCATGTTTACATTGTTTATACTGGGATTTATTCTCACCGGAGTTATCCGGCTGTTGTCTTGTTTTGTATGTGTGCATGACAACAGGTCGGACAGGTTCAGGGTTGAGGAGATGAAGAGAGATCGTGATTTTAGTGGAGGCTCCGGACTTGGATTAGAGATAGGGTTAGACACGTGATATTAGCTGTTAACCCTTAGTTGAATAAATGTATGTGGTACAAGACTTTTACTTTTATACTGAGATGTATATACGTTTTATTTCACTACGTTCAGCATTTTAAAAAAAATATTAGACCCTGTTTTATAATTGATTGATTAGTCCCAATGATGATTAAGAACATGATTAGCGTCCGGGTCCCTACAGGTGGGCTCAAAGAGAAGCTTGAAGATTATCTTGCCATTCAAGAGCTAAGGTGTTTACACCTTAGTTGGAGCCATCATCAATCTTTTAAGATTGATAGGTACATTTCTATAAACACCCTATGTATGATATTTTGGTGTTTTTGTATATGCTACATGATAGAACTAGTGGTGCTCGAATTTTCTTGTAAAAATCGAAAATTTTGAGCTTCCGTTGCGCACTCGGGCACCCTAAAATCGATCCCTTTCAAGTGGTATCATGAGCTAAGGGTACTAGTTTTTTTACCATATACATGATATTATATTGAGATCGATTTCTAACCGCGTGAGAATGAAATTTTTGCAACAAAATCAAGGATTTTTGGGCACGGTTTTGGGCTGCCCGAACAGCCCTATGATTTTAATAAAAAAAAAAATTTAAGTTGGCCGGAATCCAGCGACGGAGCTCCGGATGACGACTAGGGTTTCCAAAAGTGTTTTGGATTATCAAAGTGTCATGGGCCTTGATGTTGTTTGGCCATTAGATGACTAACATATTTGTAAATTTTAAATGCGCCAAAATGTTTTTGGTGAAAAATGAGTTTTTTGGGCCCTTAAGTTTAAAATTACAAAAGTTGCAAATATTTTCTCATAAAATAAATAATTGAAGTTGGACTTTAATTATTTATAGTAAATTGTGATTTACAAGAAATTTGGTTATAAAAAAATTAATTGGAAAGTCGACAAAAGTGTTTGTATACTTTGTTAATTTAGTTTATAATCGTGGCGGTTAGTGATTGATCAAGATATATAATATTGGATCAATTAATTATTGTGATAATTAATTGATGGTGTATGATATGTGATATTATGCATGAAGGATGATCAAAAGCCCAAGCCCAATTTGCTTGGTGTATGCTAGGATATTTTGTGTTGAATGATTGTAATAATTATCAAATTTAAAGTGGGCTTGGTTTATGGCCCGTTCCCACCCCATGAGATGTATCCCTATTTGCCATGGATATTTATTTGTAAATATTAGTATAGTGGATGATCAAGATTGGAAGATGGTGGCCATGATGATTATGAAGATCGAAAACATGTAAATATTGGAAGCTAATGTAATAGTTGCATTTGCATCCCTTGCATTACCCTAGGATTGGACCTAGGCCCGTGTTTAGCTCACACGGGCCATTAGTATTGGGGCGATTGATCATCCTTGTTTTGTTTACTGTTTATAATATATGCATGATATGTTATAAATAATGAGTATGTGCGTTATTATTATGATAATAACAAAGTTGCATTAATCCAGCAAACATACGATCAAACATGGAGAGCTTTTAAATAAAATAATGATGAGACCTTTCAAAATTAAAAACCCTCATTTTGAATAAGATTCAAAATTAATATCAAGCCCGAAAAGGGGAATTATAAATTTGTTTATGATTTTCATGTCTTCCATCGACAATGGGTGCATGATGAACACTACCCGTACTCGGGACTCGGCTCATATTATTGGGGGGGCCCTGGGTGCCGGAAAGCTGTGACATCCATTGACATGGTGATGTGAACTACGTGGAACTCCCATGATTTCGGCTCATATTATTGTGGGAACTCATGGCGACCGTCCATTAAGGTTCAACATCGATGGGTAAGGCTTGACACGTGAAGATGAACGACGTCATATTATTGGGTCCTAATCAAATGTGAGACAAAAGTTTACGTAGAGGGTTGCATTGTGATGCAATTGGAAACTACCTTTTAGGAATTGTGATTAACTGATATTATTCGAGATCATAATTCGCTAATTGGACCTTACGTACCTACTGAGGAAAGGAGTTTCTCGTTTTCACTAGAGGGTAGTGAAAGATGTCAAAACAGTTGGAGAAAATATTTATGAAGTAAAACTCCAAACTTCATATCTTACTAAATATTTTAAAATAGTCATCAACATTTATCTAATTTTACTTTTTAGTACAAATTGACAATGTCTTCGATTCGCAATCCGATATCTGCAATATTCGACAAACACATATTAACTGGACCTAATTACCTCACTTGGCTAAGAAACCTGAAAATCGTCTTGAATTCGGAAAGGGTAGCATATACACTGACTGAGTCGCCCCCTGTTGAGGCTCCGACTGACTGCACTCCTGAGGAATTGCAGGCTTACAAGAAATGGTGTGACCATGACTTGATAGCCAGGTGTTATATGCTGACTTCTATGAATGATGAGCTGCAGAGGCGTTTTGAGGATGCAAAGAGTGCTGCTGACATTCATTTGCATCTCAAGGAGCTCTTTGGTGAGCAAACACGGCCTCTTAGGCATGCTACTGTCAAGGAGCTGATCACTTTGCGCATGCGAGATGGGGCCTCGGTCCATGAGCATGGCCTGAAGTTGATTGGGCTCGTGGACAAGCTCGTTGGCATGGATCTGATCTTGCCTTCGGAGTTGACCACCGACGTGTTGCTGTTATCATTGCCTAGCTCATTTGATCCTTTTGTGGTGAACTTCAACATGTACAAGATGGAGCCAACCTTTGAGGAGTTGGTGAATATGCTTGTTACGTTTGAATCAACCATCAAGAACGAGAAGTTGGTTCTCTATGTGGGTTCTTCATCTTGTAAGAAGATTGATCCACATGGGAAGGGAAAGAAGCGTTCTTTCCAACGTCCCAAGAAGAACGTGCCCTTGATGAGGCAATCTTCGAATCCCATTGAGGCAGCCACACCAGTTAAGGCTGACAAGACTGCAGATGTATGTCATCACTGCAAGAAGCCTGGACATTGGAGGCGTAACTGCAGGGAATATCTTGCCCAGTAGAGTTCTGGAAACAGTATGTTCTAAATTGAAGTAAACATTTCAATAAAATCTACTTCTTTGGTATTAGATACCGGTTGTGGTTCACATATCTGTAATGATATACAAGTGATGGGAAAAAGTAGAAAGCTTAGGGAAGGTGTGTCCTTCTTGAGGATGGGCAATGGAGCAAGAGTTGCTGCCAAGGCTGTTGAAGATGTTTACTTATTGTTGAACAATAGTTTTAAGTTAATTTTATGAGATGTTTTGTTTGTACCTAATTTTGTGAAAAACATTGTTTCCATTTCTATGTTGATAAAGATGGATATTCTTATTTATTTAGCAAATGTGTTTGCAACATTTACAAGAATGAATGTTTAATTGGTACTGGAGAACTTGCAAACGATCTTTACAACTTAAAATTGAAAGATATTCCACTAAATGTCCATTCAAAGGCAGACACCATATGAGATATGAATGGGTAAGCCTCCCAAATATTCTTGTCTTAGAATATGGGGGTGCCCTGCTTATGTGAAGCAGATAGTGGGAGATAAATTGGATAGTCGATCCATTTTATGCTACTTTCACTACTTCTATCATTCCAAAGAAACAAAGGTGTTTGTTTCTAGGAATGCAACCTTTTTGGAAAAGGAATTTCTATTGGATAGAAAAAGGCGAGATGATAGAACTCGAAGAGGTTCGAGAGACACCCACAATTATAGAACCCACACTAGAGGAGCCAAGAGAAGAGATACAAGCTCCTAGAAGATCCGAGAGAGTCTCGAGACCACCTATGAGGTATGGTCTGCTTCTTGAAAAGGGCCATGATGAGCCTAACCTTGAATGTGATCCAAGGACCTTCAAGGAAGCGTTATCTGATGCCGATTATTCCAAATGGCTTGAAGCTATGGAATCTGAGATGAATTCCATGCATTCGAACCAAGTGTGGAATCTCGTGGATCCACCTGAGGAAATTGTTCCCATAGAGTGTAAATGGATTTACAAGAGGAAACTTGGGGCGGATGGGAAGGTATTGACCTTCAAGGCGCGATTGGTGGCAAAAGGATAAACTCAAAGACAAGGAGTTGACTTTGAGGAAACCTTTTCCCAAGTTGCAATGTTCAATTCCATAAGGATTTTGCTAGCCATAGCTGCATGGTATGACTATGAGATATGGCAGATGGATGTTAAGACAGCCTTTCTTAATGGGGATATTAAGGAAGAGATTTACATGTCTCAACCCAAAGGGTTCACATCTATCGGAAGCGAGCATATGGTATGCAAACTTCAAAGATCTATTTATGGTCTAAAGCAGGCGTCTAGGAGTTGGAACCTCAGATTCGATAGTACAATCAAAGAGTTTGGTTTTGCTAAGAATCCTGAGGAACCCTGTGTGTATAAGAAGGTCAGTGGGAGTGCTGTGACATTCCTGATGCTGTATGTTGATGACATTCTACTCATTGGGAATGATGTAGGAATGTTGCAATCAACTAAGATATGGTTAGCAAGTAAGTTCTCGATGCAGGACTTGGGTGAAGCATCTTTTGTATTGGGAATACAGATCTATAGAGATAGATCAAAAAGATTGCTTGGTCTCACCCAGTCCACATACATTGATACCATCGTGAAGCGGTTCCCGATGGATGAGTCCAAGAGAGGACATCTACCAATGTGTCATGGCGTGTCCCTATCCAAGTCTGTCTCCCAAGACTAATTCAGATATAGCGGCGATGACAAGCATTCCTTATGCATCTACGATTGGTAGCATCATGTATGGGATGATATCTGCACGTCCTGACGTGGCTTTTGCACTATGTGTAGTGAGTAGATATCAATCGAACCCTGGTCTTCCACACTTGAAAGCTGTGAAAGGCATCCTCAAGTATTTGAGAAGGACCAATAAATTGTTCTTTGTCTATGGGGTGGAGAACTGAAATTGGAAGGCTATACCGACTCTAGCTTCCAAAGCGATATCGATGACTCGAAGTCAACCTCTGGGTCCGTATTCATGCTCAATGGTGTTGCTGTCTCTTGGAAGAGTTCTAAGCAAGACAGTACTGCGGATTCAACCACTGAGGCCGAATACATTGCTGCATCAGATGCAGCAAAGGAGGCTGTTTGGATAAGGAATTTCATCCAAGAGTTGGACGTCATTCCTAATAGAGTTGCTCCTCTCCTGGTGTTGTGTGACAACACGGGAGCTATAGCTCAAGCAAAGGAGCCAAGGTCTCATCAGAAATCCAAACATGTATTGAGAAAGTACCACATCCTCCGAGATATTGTGGAAAGATGAGAAGTGTCGATCGACAAAGTCGGCTCCGCAGATAATGTTGCTGATCCACTAGCTAAGCCTTTACCTGGACCATTATTCGAGAAGCATCGCGAATCGATGGGTTTGAAGCATATGGGTAGTTGGCTCTATTGCAAGTGGGAGATTGTTAGAGTAGGTGCACGTCGAGCCAAGTGTTGGCCGAGTGTTCACAATGAAACTCTATGTATAAACACTCTTTATTTTAATAATATTTGAATTTATCAATTTTGGCACTTCTTTATCTCTATACTCATGCTAGTTGCATAGATAAAGCCCTTGAATATACAAATAGTAGAAAGAATATGAGATGCTCATATGATGAGTATCATGAAACTCATATTTGTAATACTGTATATTCTAAACGGTTCTTAGTCGATTCAGCCGCCACTAAGAAGGATATAGGCCGCTCGAGTTCGAGATTAGTATCTGCGATGTGAGTACCATGTTTCATTGGTAGGGGACATTGTGATGTCCGAACACGCAGATAGGTGCTCCTTGTAGAGTGAACTGAACAACCCTCCATAAAAGGACTTTCCAAGTGGTTCTCACTTATCGAGTGAAAAAGTCCTAGTTTATGGTTGTACACCATTAGTCCTTATGACCCGGGACAACATTGAGACTCTATGTGCTAGCATTACACTTTGACTTGTTTACCGACTCTCAAGGGATCATCAGGTGGCAAGGTTGGGTGTTTTGTCGAAACATATAGGAGTCGATGCATTGTTGTCGGGGATTCACCGCTTACCTTCGGGAATGGATATCATATGTGTATGTAGTATGAAATCTCTGATCAGAGTATGGTGGTATTTATGAAAGGGGTTTCAAAGATTACATCATCGATGCAACTACAACATGACACATAGTATCGATTCATTGACAAATCTCGATATACCAATGGTTGTCGAATCGGTCTGGATATATGAGTTGAAGGGACCGTACTGTACGCTAACCATAATTGAATGGTTCTTGCAGGCACTATCATTTGATACCTAGGGAATCATGTAAGCGATGCTGCTAGGCGTTTAACATGATTGGTTGGGTACTATCAGACTTGAGTTCTGACGTTCTTGTTATCAAGGAGTTGATAAGTAAGAATGGAGCAATTGTGGTATGCTCGTATAAGGACATGTTTAGTCCGAATCACATAGAGATGTGAACCCACGGCTAGTTGTATCAATGAACCATTGAAGGCCTCACAAGTGCTAGCTTTCTAGATCCCGTTGAGAAGTTAAATTAGTTCAATGTGTTGAACGGTTTATAAAGGAGTTTATAAGCATAAATAAAATAGAAGTATGACTTTTATAAGGAGAATGTAACTTTTAATTTGAGGAAGTGTTCCTAAATTAAAAGTTGGCCAAACGAGTAATGTATTTGAAAATTGTGATTTTCATAAACATTATTATGGACTAAATTAAATTAATTCAAGTGTTGAATTAATTAAACACTAGTGGACCTAGTAGAGTCCAAATAATTAAATTGATTCAAGTGTTGGATTAATTAAACAATATTGGACCTTGTAGAGCCCAATTAGAAATAATTATTAAATTAGTAGGCTTGAGTAAAATCAAGTAAAGTTTTAAATGGACTCAAATGTGTTTGAGACATTTAAATAAAGTCCATGGGCCTTGTAATTGTTACAAGCCCAAATAGAATGTGCATGGGGAGGTGAAGAGGTGGGAGACAACTTTTTCTATATCCAAGGCATGGCATGCAACTTTTTGACTCAACTTTTTCCACAAGCAAGAAAAACACTCCTCCTTCTCTCCTCCCCTCACCATGAACGAAATTTGCATGATATTCTCTCCATTTTTTGCTTCTTCAATTGTTGAGGAAACAATACACTTCTCAAAGAAAAATGCTCTAATTTTTCTAGTGCAAAATTAGAGTGGTTCTAGCTAGTTGGTAGTGGGCTTAATATTTGAGCAAGGTGGGCTCAAAGGGAATCTTGAAGATTATCTTGCCATTCAAGAGCTAAGGTGTTTACACCTTAGTTAGAGCCATCATCAATCTTTTAAGATTGATAGGTACATTTCTATAAACTCTCTATGTATGATATTTTGGTGTTTTTGTATATGCTACATGCTAGTACTAGTGGTGCTCGAATTTTCTTGTAAAAATCTAAAATTTTGAGCTTCAGTTGCGCATTCGGGCACCCTAAAATCGATCCCTTTCATGAATTTGATTTGATATGAATTTTTGAAGTTTCAAATGATATTTGAAACTCATATTATTGATTTGGAGTATGTTATTGATTGGAATGAGTATGTTATTGATGTAGATAAAGTATAATATCAATATTTTCAGGCTACATCAACTGGAAACGAAGAATTGAGGTATTTTGCGACCGGGTAACATACGACAGGTATCTGTATTATATGATATATGTCGGATTGATTTGATTGATTGGAATGAGATTATGTGTCTATATGCCTTATTTGTTGATTGATGTGGCATACATGACATTGAGATTGAGATATCGATGTATAAAATTAATGTTTTGTTAACACACATCATTTTATGCATACATCGATACATGACATGCACGTTGAGCTATGATCCTTGGATACCCTGATATGATTTGATTGGATTCCGGAGTTTTTGAACACAATCGCTATGCCGGTATTATATGACCCGTAAAGCATAGACAATTGTGGCCCCATATGATTGGATATGAGATTTGGGATTTGATGGCGCTTTGTCGACGCTATCATACGAGTATCCCATATGGGCCGATGTGCCAGCTCGAGCATTGATTTGATAGCGATTCGATTGATTCTGACATGTGCTCAGTGGATGGGCATTTGACCTGATACCTCCACGACATACATGCATTGCATACCATATATCATTGTTTAGATATCTGTGGTATATATGATTGGTTGTTCCATACGGAGCTTTGCTCACCCCCAAGGGGGGCTGTTGTTGTCTTTGTGTGTGGACAATGGCAGGTACTCCAGGATATCAGGAGACCGGAGAGGGTACTTCTGGAGGGAGCCACAGCTTGGGCTGAGGTTTTATGTTTATATCTTGCTCCCAGTATATATGTATATGTATCTATATACCGGGGCATGCCCCGAGGATATGAGTTGTTTGTATACGATTGATTTTGATTTCGTGTGGGCATGTTTATGACGTGAGATTAAATACTATTTTTAGTATTCAGATAAAATGATTTGGGCTCATTGTAAAGGAAATTTAAACTCGTTTTCGGCTGTAATTAGTTAATTCTAATCATATGGCATTGTAATAACGATTAGGAGCTAAGGGCCCCACACAGTATGGTATCAGAGCATAGCTGGGAATGCTCGATTGAGTCTTGTGTACACTTGAATAGGCACAAATGAATTGTGCGTATGTGTTTGAATTATTTGTATTACTTGCTCTTATTTGATTTGAATTGAGTAAGTATTTGATAAGATTGACGATATGAGATGATGAGATTATGATATTCATCTTTTGATTTGTAGATGGATCCCACGAATGAGACTGCGAGTAGCAGTACTGAGAGGATTGTTGGGCAATTTGAAGGATTGTCCATGGATGTAGTGATGGCTCGATTCCAGGATCTGAAACCACCGAGGTTCTTTGGCACTGAGAGTGCTGAAAGAGCTGAGGCCTGGCTGAAAGATATCGAGCACTTGTTTAATATTGTTGAGTATTTTAAGGCTCGGAGACTGAAACTTGCTCTTTATCAGTTGAAGGACCGAGCTAAATCTTGGTGGGAAGCCGCTGAGATTGGATTGAAAGAAGCCGGGATTGAAGTCACTTGGGATGTCTTCAAGGCCCAGTTTTTGGAGTAGTATTCCCCTCCTTCTTATTATACTGCTCAGGAGAATGAATTCAATAATCTGCTGCAGGGAACGATTTCTGTTGCGGAGTATGCTTCGAAATTTTCTACTCTGTTGAAGTATGCACCTCACGTAGCTGGGAATGCGAGGGCAAAATATAACAGGTTTGTAAATGAATTACATCCTGTCTTATATACTTATGTTGTTTCTGGATTGCCTACCAGCTACGCAGAGGCAGTGGAACGAGCCAAGGCAGCCGAGTCTGGACTTAGGAGAGGAGGTCCACAGTATACTCCTCCACCTCCGGTGTCAGCTCAGCAGCCTACTTTGAGGCCGAGAGGTAAGAAGTGCAAGAAGACTGGCTCTGTTTCTTCGTCTTCTTCGAGTTCGAGTGGATCACAGCGAGGGAGTCCTGTGATTGCTCCCTACTGTAGCCATTGTGGGGGTAAACATACTATCGAGCAGTGTCGAGGTATGTTTGGTACTTGTTATCAATGTGGGCAGGAAGGCCATTTCTCTCGAGTATGTCCGAACAGGGGTACGACTTCTGCTCAATCCCAGCCAGGATTTAGAGGTGGCCCTAGTACTACGATGAGACCTGCTGTTCCTGTTCAATCTTTTCAGCAGTCGAGTGTCCCACAATATCGAGGACCGGGTGGTCAGAGTGCCCAAGTTCCTCCCCAAGTGAGAGTGTACGCCATGACTGAGGATCAGGCGAGAGAAGCTCCTGGAGGCGTGATTGCAGGTATTTGCACGCTTTGCGATTATCCTGCACGTGTTTTATTTGATACAGGAGCATCTCATTCATTCATATCTCATGCATTTGTTGCATCTCACGATATTGAGTGTACCCCGTTGTATGATACTTTGTCGATAGCCACGCCAGCAGGGAAGATTATTTTGTCTGAAAGAGTTGTGCATAATTGTGTATTGATATATGAGGATAATGTGATATTTCTGAATTTGATTGTCCTCCCAATGCACGACTTTGATTGTATTTTTGGCATGGATATCTTGATGATGAATCGAGCTACTGTGGATTGCTGTCATGGAGTAGTTCGATTTCGACCGATTGATGGACCCAAGTGGAATTTTTATGGCAAGGGTTCCCAAGCCAAAATTCCATTGGTATCTTCCTTGGAAATGTCCCGATTGTTGACTAGCGGAGATGAAGGTTATCTTATCTACGCTATTGATATTTTGAAGAAGGAGTCTTCTTTATCTGAGATTCCTGTTGCGAAAGAATTCCAAGATGTATTTCCCGATGAGATTCCTGATTTTCCTCCTCATCGAGAAGTTGAGTTTAGTATTGATCTTGTGCCGGGGACTGCGCCTATTTCGAAAGCTCCCTATCGCATGGCACCATTGGAATTGAAAGAACAATTACACGATCTTCTCGATAAGGGATATATTCGACCGAGTGTATCACCTTGGGGAGCTCCAGTTTTATTTGTTCGAAAGAAAGATGGTACGATGCGAATGTGTATTGATTATAGGCAATTGAATCGAGCTACTGTGAAGAACAAGTACCTACTTCCTCGTATTGATGACTTATTTGATCAGCTTCAGGGTACTTCTGTATACTCGAAGATTGATCTTCGTTCTGGGTATCATCAAGTACGAGTTCGAGACGAAGATGTGCCCAAGACTGCTTTTCGTACGAGGTATGGCCATTATGAATTCTTGGTTATGCCTTTTGGTCTTACGAATGCTCCTGCTATCTTTATGGATTTAATGAATCGGGTCTTCCGAGATTATCTAGACCGATTCGTTATTGTTTTTATTGATGATATTCTTGTATATTCGAAATCGAAAAAGGAGCATGCTGAACATCTGAGAGTGGTACTTCAAACTCTTCGTACTAGTCATTTATATGTTAAATTGTCCAAATGCGAGTTCTGGATGGACAAAGTAGTATTTTTAGGCCACGTCATTTCGAGACATGGCATATCTGTTGATCCTTCGAAGGTCGAAGCTGTGTTGAATTGGCCGAGACCTACGAATGTTCCTGAGATCCGTAGCTTCATGGGTTTAGCTGGCTATTATCGACGTTTTATTGAATGATTTTCGAAAATAGCTAAACCTATTACTCAAATGACACAGAAGAATCAGCGATTCATTTGGTCATATGAATGTGAAGCTAGTTTTCTTGAATTGAAGACGAGATTGACCACATCACCTGTGCTTACTATTCCCTCAGGTACCGGAGGATTTCTGGTTTGTACAGATGCGTCTGGTAAAGGTTTGGGCTGTGTTCTGATGCAACATGGCAAAGTGGTTGCTTATGTATCTTGTCAATTGAAATCTCATGAAACACGTTATCCTGTTCATGATCTCGAATTGGCTGCCATTGTGTTTGCTTTGAAGATCTGGCGCCATTACTTGTACGGAGAAAAGTTTGTTATCTATTCGGACCACAAGAGTCTGAAATATATCTTTTCTAAATCTGATTTGAATATGAGGCAACGCAGATGGATGGATCTCCTGAAGGATTTTGATTGTGAGATTCAATATCACCCTGCATCGGTTAATGTTACTGCGGATGCCCTTAGTCGGAAAGTTTATGATTCTGTTTTAGCTTCTGTCATTGTCGCCAAGGTACATGAGGATATATGTACTTCTGGTTGGACTTTTCACTCGAATTGGAATTCTGTCACTGTCTCTGCATTGCAAATTGAGCCGAACTTTATATCGAAGATACGAAAGGCCCAACGAAGCGATGCTTAGATCCAAAAGTCGAAAGAACTGGTATCGGCAGGACATCAATCTGAATTCCAGATTTCTTCTGATGGTTCTTTACCACTTAATGGTCGGCTGGTAGTTCCTAATGATTCTGATTTGAAATCTGCCCTTCTTCGTGAAGCACATTGTAGCAAATACAGTATTAACCCTAGAGGTCGAAAGATGTATTCGACATTGAGACCTCAATTCTGGTGGAAACGTATGAAGAAGGACATTGCTGAGTTTATTTCAAAATGTCTTGTCTGCCAGCAAGTAAAAGCCAAGAGAATGAAACCGGAAGGATTGCTCCATAGTCTTGAAATCCTGAAATGGAATTGGGAACATATTGCTATGGATTTTGTGACTCATTTACCTCGTTCGCCCAATGGCTGTGATGCTATTTGGGTGATTATTGATCGGCTTTCGAAATCTGCGCATTTTATTCCGTATGAACGGACTTATCCTTATAAGAGAATGGCCTGTTTATACATTGAGAATGTTGTGAGACTGCATGGTGTGCCAGTCTCGATTGTATCTGATCGTGATCCCAGATTTGCTTCTAAATTCTGGGGTAGTTTTCATGAGGCGATGGGTACGCGTTTGGCTATGAGTACTGCCTATCATCCTCAAAGTGATGGTCAGACTGAGCGTACGATTCAAACGTTAGAGGATATGTTGTGTGCTATTGTGATGGACTTCAGAATGGGATGGCATGATGCCTTACCATTGGTCGAATTTTCTTATAATAATAGCTTTCAGACGAGTATCGGTATGGCACCGTTTGAAGCTCTATATGGGAGACGATGTAGATCACCGTTATTCTGGGATGAGATTTGTGAGAGACTATTGACTGGACCTGAAATGATACAGGAAATGAATGATAAGGTTCAGTTGATTCGGCAGCGGATGAAAGCTGCTCAGGATCGTCAAACGAGTTATGCGAACAAACGAAGGCGACCCTTGGAATTCCAGAAAGGTGACAGTGTGTTTCTGAAAATATCTCCCTTTAGAGGCGCGGTTCGATTTGGCATGCGAGGGAAACTATCTCTTCGTTATGTTGGGCCATATGAGATTCTGGATCGAGTTGGTGATCTTGCATATCGATTGGCATTGCCACCAGCTCTATCTGCCATTCATGATGTGTTTCATGTTTCTATGCTGAGGAAATATGAACCGGATCCATCACATGTACTTGCACCTGATGAGGTTGAACTTGATTCTTCTCTTTCCTATGTCGAACAACCTGTTCGTATTATGGATCGAAAGGAAAAGATATTGAGAAATAAATCGATTCCTCTAGTACGAGTGCAATGGACACGACATGGTGTTGAAGAGTCGACGTGGGAAATGGAAAGCAAAATGCGAGAATCATATCCGCATTTATTTGATGCTAGTCCATATGTTCCATTGTATTCGATGTATTATGATCCTTTTACTGATTTTAGTTTTGATATGCACTATAACTGGTGACATATGTATGTTCGCCAATGTTATGTATATAGAGATGTATGAGATTTCGAGGACGAAATCTTTTAAGAGGGGGAGAAATGTAAGGACCGTGTATCGTATTATCGTAAAACCTATATGATTATCGATAATGTATGAAATTTTCATGTGAATATGTATTTGATGTATATTATGACAATGAAATTGAGAAAATGAATATTGAATATGAATTGACGTTGTAAGAGCTCGATTGGAAAGACCGGACGCCAATTTAGTACAAACATAAATAATTGTACAGAACGAGTGGCGCCCGGGCGGTAGAAAATGACCGCCCGAGCGCCAAGGTAGAAATTTTGAGTGTTCCGGCAGAACACTTCGCGCCCGAGCGGTATGTTGCGACCTCCCGAGCGCGGAGCAAGTGGCATTTGGACAGAACATGCCGCGCCCGAGCGTGGTAGATATTTGAGTCGGGGGCAGAATGTTTCGCGCCCGAGCGCCGAAGCTGTGAAGATAAGAGCAACTTTTCTTCTCTTTCTTTCTTCCGTTCAAATCGACTTCAAAACGCTGTCTAAACGCGAAACAAATTATATATTTGTCATCGTCGCGTCGAGGGCTTCTGACTGAGGTAATTTTCTTCTAGTTTCCAGCAGCTCTAAATATCAAAGTGCTGGAATATCATGTATTTGAAGTTGAATTTCCTATATGTAGTAGAATAACCGACAAGGAACTCATATTCGAAGTCGGAATTGAATTATGATATGAATTTGATTTGATATGAATTTTTGAAGTTTCAAATGATATTTGAAACTCATATTATTGATTTGGAGTATGTTATTGATTGGAATGAGTATGTTATTGATGTAGATAAAGTGTAATATCAATATCATCAGGCTACATCAACTGGAAACGAAGAATTGAGGTATGTTGTGACCGGGTAACATACGACAGGTATCTGTATTATATAATATATGTCGGATTGATTTGATTGATTGGAATGAGATTATGTGTCTATATGCCTTATTTGTTGATTGATGTGGCATACATGACATTGAGATTGAGATATCGATGTATAAAATAAATGTTTTGTTAACACACATCATTTTATGCATACATCGATACATGACATGCACGTTGAGCTATGATCCTTTGATACCCTGATATGATTTGATTGGATTCCGGGGTTTGTGAACACAATCGCTATGCCGGTATTATATGACCCATAAAGCATAGACAATTGTGGCCCCATATGATTGGATATGAGATTGGGATTTGATGGCGCTTTGCCGACGCTATCATACGAGTATCCCATATGGGCCGGTGTGCCAGCTCGAGCATTGATTTGATAGCGATTCGATTGATTCTGACATGTGCTCAGTGAATGGGCATTTGACCTGATACCTCCACGACATACATGCATTGCATACCATATATCATTGTTTAGATATATGTGGTATATATGATTGGTTGTTCCATACGGAGCTTTGCTCACCCCCAAGGGGGGCTGTTGTTGCCTTTGTGTGTGGACAATGGCAGGTACTCCAGGATATCAGGAGACCGGAGAGGGTACTTCTGGAGGGAGCCACAGCTTGGGCTGAGGTTTTATGTTTATTTCTTGCTCCCAGTATATATGTATATGTATCTATATACCGGGGCATGCCCCGATGATATGAGTTGTTTGTATACGATTAATTTTGATTTAGTGTGGGCATGTTTATGACGTGAGATTAAATACTATTTTTAGTATTCAGATAAAATGATTTGGGCTCATTGTAAAGGAAATTTAAACTCGTTTTCCGCTGTAATTAGTTAACCCTAATCATATGGCATTGTAATAACGATTAGGAGCTAAGGGCCCCACACAAGACGTTATCAGCAAACGAGTTGAGCGATTGGAAACTTCTGTTTCTAATAAAATGAAATTGCTGCAGACTCTATTACAATCTGCTGTCTCAAGTATCTCCTCAGATGTCAAAATTCTTTCCACTGACGTTCGAAGAGTATCTGAGAAGATGGATTTGTTTGACAAAAAGGGGGAAGAGATCAAATAGATTCTAGAACAACAAAAGAAATCTTCTCGTTGAAGAAAAATCTCTATAGATTCGTGTAGTCCATTATTCAGTTGATCAATCTCTTATTTTATCTACAATGAGTTCAGACGTTCAGTTATTATTTACTTAGTTTTGTCAAACACCATAAAGGGGGAAATTGTTGAAAACTAAATTCCGGCGTTTCACAAAATATGAACCAACTGATACGCGTAATTCAGCAACTGGACTTAACAACTGAAATCATCTGATCTAATAAAGAAAACTGATCAGTTGGAAACCGATCAGTTGATACATTCAGCCGTATGTTTTTAAACTGATCAACCAACTGATATGCGCGATTAAATTCAGCAACCGAACTTAACAACTGAAATCAGCTGATCTAATAAAGAAAACTGATCAGTTGGAAACCGATCAGTTGATACATTCAGCCATATGCTTTTAAGCTAAGCATCCTTCAACTGAACATGTCTCGAAAAAGAACACTCAACCGACAAAGAGACATAGAAGACTGCAACTGAATATGAAACGCCGCACTTCATCCAATACAGCTTAGAACAACGCATTTCGCCTAAAGCAGTTAAGACGCCGCATTACAATAAATGAAGCAAACAATGCCCAAGAAATAATAAAGTGGCAATCAACGGATAAAAAGATTCAAATATATCTCAAGTTACCATTGGAAGGGAAGCATATAAATATGACAGAAGAACAACTGAAGAAACAAGAAGATCATTCCATTCAAAGCTTGCTGTTATTCTGCCAAAATCTCTGCTCACTCTTACTTGATTTATTCGTAGCAGTCAAGGCTATAATTTGAGCTCACTAGCACTTTGTAATAATCGTAAAATTCGATAGTGCATTTTTTAATACTAAGAGTTTCAGTTTTTGGCAGTGGTAAGTCCAAACTAAAGTGGGTCAGTACAAATCTTGTATTCGATCAAAGTCTTTTAGTGGAAATCCTATCCTTGAGATAGAAGGGGTGACATAGGAGTAATTGAAATCTCCGAACATCCAGAAACAATCCTTGTGTATTTTATTTTCGTATTCTATCTTTCAGTCAGTTACTTTCCGCTACTACTTTAGTTTAACTGATTATCATTGACCAACAAGATTCAGAGAATCAGTTTTTCACCAAACTGAACTCAAAACTCGAAAAGATCAGTTTTAATTGAGAGTGTTTATTCAACCCCCTTCTAAACACTCTTGATACGTTAATCGATCCTTTCAGTTTTAGTGATTGTTTTGGGGTTTAATGTCATGGTTTAGTTCGATAATTAAACGAGGTCAATGCCCGAGTAATCTATAATGTCATAAGATATTTATTTGATTCGGTGGTGAGCACGAATACCTACGTCTAAGTTATGCAAGTTAAGTGTTGAAATTCATGTTAGTATGTGCAGCAGTGGCCCCAAGCGAGATCCAACGAATCCTTCATCGCCAAGTAAGTATGTTCGACTTGCAAAGAAAATACTTTTAAATTTTTGAGGTATGCTAAATGTCTTGTGACCAAATTATGTATGGGATTGGAAAGCGGTAAAGTATGACCAGGGACCAATCCACGCTGTTAAATTATGAACAGGTTTAGATAAGGATTGGAAAGTGGTAAAGTATGACCAAAGACCAATCCACCCGTTAAATTATGAATGGGGATCTCATGTATGTTGCAGTGGATCTTCCCTGTCAGCCCAGTACTGTGGTTTAGTCTGATCAGACGTATTTATGTATGGGTCACTTGCTTTGAAACATGCCTCTACGCAAAATGATGAAGTTTATGTATGTTCAAGTATGTACGATGTAAGCATGATTAAGAAAAGTTTTATGTTGATGGCACGTATATGTATGTATGTACGTATGCTCAATCTTATTTATGCAAGTTCAAGTTCAAGTATGTACAGTCTATTTTAAAGCTGCATGTGATCTTATTACGTAGTACTCGTTACTTCCAGTTTATACATGTTGAGTCTTTAGACTCATTAGACTTAATCGATGCAGGTGATGATGAGTTTAAAGAGACGTGAGGTGGGGACCAGTGAGCTGGATTGGATTGAGCAGGAGGCTAAACCCGAGGACCGCTATATTTTAAGTTCTTATGAAATGTTCATAATACTCCGATTTCACGTTTTGTTTACAATGTTTAAAAAAATATTTATTTCTTTAGCAAATTTATGGGCGATCTCTTTTAACGCAAATATGTTTGGTTGAATTATTGATTTATGAACGAAAAATTGAAAGTTCATTTGGTATTTAAGAAATTTTTTATTTTTCCGCAAATTTCAAGTAGTTTAAAAGTACTGTGGTAGAGGCAGCAAGAACAATAGATTGAATGACTTCAAAAACTGAAGTCAATTCACAGATTGAAATCAAAGAGGAGGATTGAGTAGGCATCGTTGGGGATGCAGGACTACTGGAGACCTTAGCTTCTAATGGACATGTGGTCCTTTCTTCAACTGGCTTATTCTGAAGAAAGTCTGGAATGAAGACTACTTGGTACTGTATAGGCTCTCCAAAGTCCTGTTCTTGAGCAAAAAGTTCCTCATTCATCAATAGCAGTTGGTCAGTCAAAAGATGAATCACATTCTAATCCTGAGCAGCAGTGGGAATCATAGAGTCAAAATTAGACTGAAGAATCTTTAAAACAGATTCCAGCTTCTGGCATTTCAGCTGCTCGAGAATGTAGCTTCTTCTGTTCATTGCCGCAATAACATTTTCGGTCTTTGGAGAGTCAAAGATCTTCTTTTCATTTTTCACCATTTTCGCATAAACACCTGGTGTTTTCAAATAAGTGATTGGGTGGAGAATTCTAATTTCAGACAATAACCAAAGAAAGTCATGTCTTCACTGGAAGATTTTTCAATCTCCTCCAAGTGAAGATCAATAGCAGTGAGAACAGATGACTTGGCGCCAAGAGATTGTGGTTCTGCAACAAGTTTATTCTTGCCTTTATCTGAAGAGGAGGCTGGCAACACGGGTCTAAAGGCAGAAGACCCTGAAGTAGATTCTCTAATAACGACTCCAGACGTGGGTCTGAAAGTCTGAACAGAAGTAGAGGTGGTTGTAGTAGAGATGGCTGCTGGTTTGGAGATGGGGAGAGATTCTGGTTTGGATGAGGTGGCTACTGGAAACACTTGTCTCAAAGGGACAGTGTTTAGATCAGCAACAACTGTTGTTTTCTTGAGGCAGAGGGTTGTGCGAGCTTTTTTCTTGCTTGGGGTGGCTGGGAGTGAGGCTTTGATTGGAGCAGCAGATTCATCAGATACTGTTTTATCTTAATCAGTAGAAACAACCACTCTTTTCATTTTGATTTTCTTTTGAGGTCCTTGAGCCTCAGTCTGAATGTCGAAAATCTCCTTCTTCAAGGCAAAAAATTCAGCCACAGTTTGCTTAGGCCTTAGAGCAAGTACATTATCAGCATCGGCCATAGTAACAGATGAACCATCATGTTTAGAAGTAAGAGGAAAACTAGCATCCTTCAACATCATGCTGATCTGAACAGCAAAACCAGTACCCTTCCTCACAATCACGTCCTTCATGATTCTGAACAAAAAACGACTCCAGTCCACTTTAATATCAGAAGTGATAGCTACCATTACTTGAACCTTTTCTTTGGTCAGCTTATCAAACGTACCAGCTTTGACCAGAATTGCCTTTGCCACGATGTCAGCAAGCACTTGATATTCCATCTTCATAAGCTTGTTGAAGCAAGAGGGAGAGAGTTCCTCTCCAGAAGCTGAGAAGGAAGTAACGGCAATGGACACCTCCTCCTTAGAAATATCAGAAGTATCAGAGATACTTGAGCATGGGAGAAAGAAAGTCGATCCCAATAGTGCAGCATCGATGGAGATGGATGCACCTCCCTGGGAGTAAATGTTTTTCTCATCCTCGACAGTTGCTTTCGCATAGAATTCTAGAATGGCAGTCTTGTATATGATAGCAGGTGCTTCCAGAAATCTTCTAAGACCAGATTTTCAATGGCATTGAACATCTTGACAAGATTGTCATCCTTGATTTTTAGAACTGATGCGATGTTAACTTGGTAAGCATTTTGTGTATAAGCACCGGCCATTTCTGCAAATAAAATGAATTCAAAGTAGATTCTGCAGTAGAGATGAATGTTAGAGAAAGCAGTAGCTAGTATTCAATAATCTGAGATAGTAAAAGATGAAATGAGAGGGAAGAGGCGGTTAATATTCAAAAATGTACAGCCGTCGGTGAAAACATAAGGACACGTGTCAGTATGTTTGCGGTTGAGTTTTTGAAAAGTTAAAAGTTGAGTGTCGGTTAAAAAAATGAAAGAGACGGGCTGTCCAAGCGGGTATTAAGGATGAAAATCAGAAGAGGATTTGTCGTCTTATGATAATATCTACTGGAAGTCTTAAAATTTTGAAATATATCCAGCACTTTTATAAAGACCAGTAGACACATTGATTTATCAAAAAGACAAATCTTCTTCAGCTTATGACATGACACGGAAATATCAGTCATAAAAATTATTCCCCCTGAATAAATGCAAATAATAAATAAATATTAAAAGCGAAGATTCGAGATCTGAAGGAAAGACATATGACTCTGGATATTTCTGCATGAAATGAACATTCAAGTGGCTCTTTAGTTTCCTCGAGGCTTACTATAAATACCTGCACACACACAAACTAAATCATTTACACATTTATCAAATCAAAACAAATGGATGGTGCAAGCATTTTCTCAAAGTCTTCTTCAGAGACGGATTCAGCAGATGAGTTTCAGAGGCAAATTTTAGCTTCTTGTAAGATGATGTTTGAAGACATCCTTTCTCAAGAGATGAAGACTTGGAAGAAATTCCTTGACATGTAATCTGAATAATCAGTTAGATTATTATAAATTATGTTAGAATAAGCTGTGGAATAATCCCTTTCACAAACCACGATCATGCAAAGAGAGGGGATTATTCCATAGTTGTAGAAGGACTAAGATGCGGAATCATCCCTTTTACAAACCATGACCACGCAAAGAAGGAAATGATTCTAGTAGCTCCTAGTTAGATTCATGCTAAGGGACTTCAATACTGCTGATATCAACAATTGTAATATCTTAGATAATGTAACACATCTGGTTTTATGAATGAAATATTTCATTTTGTCATATCTCTTGTTTATCTACTTCTATTACTTACTGCATAAGAGAAAACAGAAGATAGAAAACAGTAATTAAGATAAATCAATTAAACCAAGAACATTAAGAAAATAAGAGAACTTCAGGCAAAGGTTTAGTAAATATATCTGCTGCTTGTTGATCAGTAGAGACATATTTCAGACAAATGTCCTTCTTCTACACATGATCTCTAATAAAATGATGTCTGATGTTAATGTGCTTCATTGTGGAATGAAGTACTGGATTGTGCAAAATTGCTATAGCCTTGGTATTGTCACAGAATATAGGTGATTCAGAAGCTTGAACTCCATAGTCTTTAATTTGTTGCTGTATCCACAGTATTTGAGAGCAGCAACTTCCAGCAGCAAGGTATTCTGCTTCTGCAGTAGACGTAGCTATGGAAGTCTGCTTTTTACTGAACAATGAGATCAACCTATCACCAAGAAATTGACAAAAACCACTTGTGCTTTTTCTATCCAGTTTGCAACCTGCATAGTCAGCATCTGAATATCCAATAAGATTGAAAGAAGAATCATTGAGATACCATAGGCCGACAGTTTGAGTACCATTTAAGTATTTCATAATACGTTTAGCAGCAATATAATGTGATTGCTTAGGGTTAGATTGAAATCTTGCACAAATACAATCAACAAACATAATATCAGGTCTATTGGCAGTAAGATAT
Organism: Primulina tabacum; assembly: GCF_025594145.1. Lineage (NCBI taxonomy): Eukaryota > Viridiplantae > Streptophyta > Magnoliopsida > Lamiales > Gesneriaceae > Primulina > Primulina tabacum. The sequence goes on along the minus strand of NW_027459920.1, from coordinate 18,561 downwards.
AACAATGAACCAATTAGACCACGATATTGAATACCTCTACTAAAATTCCATTTTCATCCTTATCAAGTTTAGTAGATGAGGTCATTGGAGTGGAAGCAGCAGATCATGTTTCCATGCAAAACTTTTTCAGTAGTTCCTTAGTATACTTAGCCTGATTTATGAAGATTCCAGTATCAAGTTGCTTAATCTGCAATCCTAGGAAGAATGTAAATTCTCCCATCATGCTCATTTCAAATTGTTCCTGCATTAATTTAGAAAACATTGCACATAATTTGGGGTTAGTTGACCCAAAGATAATGTCATCAACATAAATCTGTACTAACAAAATGTGTTTATTCTTAACTAAAGTGAACAAATTCTTGTATATTGTGCCGATAGTAAAATCATGATTGACAAAAAATTGTGAGAGCGTTTCATACCAAGCTCGAGGTGCCTGTTTTAAACCATACAGAGCTTTATGTAATTTAAACACATGATGCGGTAATAAATGATCAATAAAACCTGGAGGTTGTTCAACGTAGACCTCTTCTTGCAGTAGACCATTTAGGAAGGAACTTTTGACGTTCATCTGATAAACTTTGAAGTTTTTGAAAGAAGCAAAGGCTAAGAATACTCTGATAGCTTAAAGCCTTGCTACTGGTGCATAGGTCTCATCATAGTCTATTCTTTCTTCTTGTCTGAAACCTTGAGCCACAAGTCTTGCTTTATTTCTTACAACAACACCTTCTTCATTTAGCTTGTTTCTAAAAACCCACCGGGTTCCAATAATAGCTTGATGAGATGGTCTAGGTTAAAGAAACCAAACTTTCTTTTAAATTGAGTCAGCTCTTCTTGCATAGCTTCAATCCAACTGGATCAAGAAGAGCTTCTTCAATCCTCTTTGGTTCATCCTGAGAGATAAAAGAAGCATGCATATAAAAATTAATCATTTGCCTTTTGATTCTTAATGGAGCTGCTGGATTACCAATGACCAAAGATGGAGGGTGAGATTTTCTCCAAACAAAAGGGTTTAAAGAAATTTCTCCCTGGTTTGATGGGTTATGATCATGCTCAGCTAAAGCAATGGCAGGTTCTGGAATTTCAACTTCTGGTTCTGGTATGTCATGAGTCTGAACAACTGGTTCTACCACAGGAATGTCTGGTTCTGGATTTTGAGCATCTTTGGCACTTGTTTCTTCATCATCTTTACTATCCAGTTCCAGATGAATCCATTCTAATCTATTACTTAGATTTGACACGTTAGAAATTTGAGGAGCACTGTTATCTTCATAAAAAAAAACATGAATATATTCTTCAACGTTAAGAGTTCTATTATTGAAAATTTTGAATGTTTTGCTTATTGCTGAATATCCAAGAAATAAACCAGCATCAGATTTTGAATCAAATGAAGACAAATGATTTTCACCATTATTGTGCACAAATCATTTACAACCAAACACATGAAAATATGATACATGTGAAGGCCCTCGAACTACTTGCTTGAAAATTTGCGGAAAAATTAAAAATTTTCTTTTTAAAAGAACTTAAATGGCCTCATTCATAAAATCACTGGTGAATCAAGTCCAATATTTCAAAATATTGCAGCGGAAGAAAATCAAAGTTTTGCCAACAACAACGATTTAGAATATCCAACAACTGATAAAAATTGTTTGCGAAGAAAATAACAACTGCTGCTCTGAGGTCCTCGGGTGCCACTACTGCCGACCCAAGCTGGCTCACTGGTCCCCGCCCTCGGCCCTGGCCTCATCAGTACCTACAACGACTCAGCATGCATAAATCGCAGGTAACGAGTAAAAATCTGAATTTAAAATATGCATGTGATAAAATATCCTATCCTGAGGCATACTGAAAATAATCTGTACTGAGCAATTATAATACGTGCATAACTGAACTGGAAAATCACTGTAAAAATATTTGCTCCTTGGAGCCTGTACTGAAATAACTGATAAAATTTTCTGTTGAGATTATGTTTTACGCCTGTGGCCACTGCACTAAGCTGAACTGATCGGTAACTGGCTACCGGGGAGGCTGAAACTGAGCTGAGCTGGCCGGTCACTGGCGACCGGGTGGTACCATACTGAACTGATCGGTCACTGGCGACCGTATAAAATAACACTCCCACATAGTGAATGAACCACAAGCCATATCGCATAAATCTCAAAAATAATCATTTTCTATTTAATGCACGTAAAATAATTAACTGGCATAATGAAAATTCCTGTAATTTTACCAACTGGATTGGATTGGATCGTTCCCAGGCTCGCTGCAACCTAACTGTGCCATGAAAAATATGCAATAGCTTAAACATGACCAACTATGCAATTTACGTTCAAAAGATGCGACTATGACGCCTAATGACTTCGCATTTAATCATGACTCCGAGCCAACCTGAACCGACACTAAACCGACGTATAGTCATGATTAAAATACGCTGAAAAATCATAAAATAATGTTCCTAAAATGATAGGGTCGAAATCTAGGTGGAATGGAGGCCAAAACACGAAACGCTCTTTCGAGAGTCAATTTGGCACATTGCACCGTAAATTCTCGTACGACCTCAAAAATGATCCAAATGACAAACGGTCAAAAACATGACCTTCCTAACTCAATGAGGCACTGTCCAGTCCAAGGCCATGGGCTAAAAGCCAACCAAGAACTCAAACAACGCTTCTGAACAGCAGCATACTTGCTGTCAAAAAAAATACAGCAGCTGCGCACTACAAGACTTGCATTGGTTTCGAGACTATCGGCCATTAGGGGCGTGAACCACCGACCAGAGACTCTTACCAACATCCCAAGGAATGATTTGAACCCTGGCTAAGGGCCCTAGGCCAGCCACAATCCGCATCACACCAAATCTTAACCGAAGGGTCCAACCGAGAGCAACGTGCATGCGTGTGTAGTGTTTATGCTATGATCGATGTCTTGCGTCGTTCCAGTGGCCATTTGATTGACCATGGCACGATCTAGACATCTAGGAGCATGATATGAACCGTGGCTAAGGGCCATAGGCCAACCAAGATCCACACCAAGCCACAAAAGAAACAAACCATATGCTGAAAATGGAAGGGCCGAATGGGGAAAGGGGCTGTTCTTGTTGATTATTTAAAAACCGATGAGCCATGGACCAAGCCACCAAAAGGGCGACTTAGTCACGTCTTAGACATGCTAGGGAAGTGATCCAACCATGGCTATAGGCCCTTGGGGCAGCCAAGATCAGATCCTTCCTCCATGACAAGAAACTGAATTTTCGAATCACATTTCTGCACCTATGGGGAACTTGCTGTCATTTCGGTTTTCCAGCAAGCATGGGGCTGGTTTGAATGGACCAACATGGTCCTAATGCATCCTACTACATGTATACAAGCCGCCTTGGGAGCCTGGAGTCGATCCAATACCTGAAACTCACAAACCAAAAGAAATCGTGAAGCTTGCCATGAAGAGCCGAAATTCTGCATGTGTGTTCCCAAAATATTTTGACATGTATCTCGGTTTTTGCTTGCTAAAACATGATCATGTACTGAAAAATAAATGATAATATGACTTGATTGAGGTTTGAAAGAAATCTAGACATGCCTGGTTTCGTTTTGAAAGAAAACGAACGAAACAACGACGACTCGGCACGGAGGAGGTGGAGCGCTTCTTGTCTACCTTTCTTGAACTCGATTTCTCTCCCTTATTTTCCTACTGGATTCCCACGGTTCTCAGATTAAAATTTCACTCAGATTTCGAAAGAAAAGAGAGGGGGAAAAATGGTTAGGAAGGTGAGGAGAAAGGGTGCAAGATATAAGGAATGAATCAAGACTAAGTCCACCCTCCTTTTGAATTTGAATTGTTGTTTGATATCAAGTCTTCTTGGGGATAAGGTGGCCGAATATTGGCTTGATTCTAGACTAGGATATGTCCATTTATTTAATTAAATTGTGCTCCCAAAAATCCTAGAATTATCCTACTAATTATATGCAAAGAATTGGTCAAAGTTGGTGAGTTGGAAAATGAATCTTCTAGCACTAAGGGTGGCCGAAAAATGCATGATAAAATAAAGGGAAATGTTGATTATCTAGTCAACTAATAATCCTTGAAAGCCTTACTAATCCTTTAAATAATTTAGTGAGCTAACCCCTTAATTAAGTAACTTAAATGAGCTCATTTCTTAATCACCTCCAATAATTTAAATTAAAATCCTCAACTAACTTAAAAAATTCCTTAAACTTCTTTTTAACTTAAATGAACTTACTTGCTAGCTAAATTAACTTCTGGAAATATTTCTCGAATCTTAAATTGTATCTCAAAACTCTAACTCCGGTCCGGCCTCACTGAAAATACTGAAATGCTAAAAATCAATCTACTGAACTGAAATAATGAAATAATTAACTTCAAATAAATGCATTTAAAATAATTATGCAATGAAGTCAATTAAATTTAAAAATCTAGAATTATGCATGGCTTATACGTCTACTGATTTACGGGTTCTACAATCCTTCCCCCCTTAAAATAAATTTCGTCCTCGAAATTAGAACTCACCGAATAACTCAGGGTATCGACTTCTCATCTCCGGCTCAGACTCCCACGTAGCTTCCTCCTCTGAATGGTTGAGCCATTTGACTTTGACTCGCTTAACCAACTTGTTCCGAAGTTTCTTCTCCTGTCTGTCTAAGATCTGCACGGGTCTCTCCTCATAAGATAAGTTCGGAGTAAGCTGCAACGGCTCGAAATTCAGCACATGCGAAGGATTTGCCATATACTTCCTCAGCATGGAGACGTGAAAGACATTGTGTACTCCGGCCAGATTTGGCGGAAGAGCCACACGATACGCTAGCGTCCCAACTCTGTCGAGGATCTCAAACGGTCCAATGAATCTCGGACTGAGCTTCCCTTTCTTGCCAAATCTCATGACACCCTTCATAGGTGCCACTTTCACGAAGACATGATCGCCCACTGCAAACTCTAACTCTCTCCTCCGCTGATCGGCATAACTCTTCTGTCGGCTCTGAGCAGTCCTCATTCTATCACGGATCCTGACTACTACATCTGCTGCCTGCTGAACAATCTCTGGACCCAACTCTGCTCTCTCTCCTACTTCATCCCAATGAACAGGAGATCTACACTTGCGACCATACAGCGCTTCATACGGAGCCATACCTATGGACGACTGGAAACTGTTGTTATAGGTGAACTCTACCAATGGTAAGTTCGACTCCCAACTCCCAGAGAAATCAATGACGCAAGCACGGAGAAGATCCTCTAAGATCTGAATAACTCGCTCCGACTGTCCATCTGTCTGCGGATGGAAAGCTGTGCTAAACAGCAACTTCGTACCCAAAGTCGAATGCAAACTCTTCCAAAACGAGGAAGTGAATCTGGGATCTCTGTCGGATACGATAGAAACTGGAATACCATGGAGTCGGACTATCTCTCGGATATACAGCTCTGCATACTGAACCATGGTGAAAGTCGTCTTAATAGGCAAGAAGTGCGCTGATTTGGTAAGACGATCTACAATCACCCAAATAGCATTCGATCCTCTGGCTGACCTCGGCAATCCGGTCACAAAGTCCATGGTAACATTCTCCCACTTCCACTCGGGAATAGGGAGAGGCTTGAGCAAACCTGCTGGTCTCTGGTGCTCGGCCTTCACTAACTGGCAAGTCAGGCACTCGGATACAAAACGCCTGATGTCCTTCTTCATTCCTGGCCACCAATACAATAGCTGCAGATCTTTGTACATCTTCGTACTCCCAGGGTGAATAGAGTACGGGGACGTATGGGCCTCTGTTAAGATGTCTGCTCGGATAGAATCACTGCTAGGAACCCATATCCTATCTCGGTATCTCACAATACCGTCGCTGACTGAATACAAAACACTGCCCTTAGCTTCATCTCTCTTCTTCCACTGTGCCAACTGCTCATCTGCTGCCTGACCGCTGCGAATACGGTCAATAAGAGAGGACTGGATAGTCAAGGTAGATAAACGAGGAACTCTACCTCGAGGATAAGTCTCAAGATCAAACCTCTGCATCTCGATTTGAAGAGGTTTCTGCATCGTCAAATGAGCCATCACTGCGACTTTCCTGCTCAAAGCATCCGCAACTACATTAGCTTTACCCGGGTGGTAGCTAATGTCACAATCGTAGTCTTTCACAAGCTCCAACCAACGTCTCTGACGCATGTTCAGCTCCTTCTGCGTAAAGAAATACTTGAGGCTCTTATGGTCGGTAAAGATCTGGCACTTCTCTCCATACAGATAGTGCCTCCAAATCTTCAAAGCAAAAACTACGGCCGCTAACTCCAAATCATGGGTGGGGTAGTTCTTCTCGTGGATTTTCAGCTGTCGAGAAGCATACGCTATCACTCTCCCATGCTGCATCAAAACTGCACCTAAACCAAGCTTCGAAGCATCGGTATAAAGGACAAACTCACCAGATCCTGACGGTACAGCCAAAACGGGTGCTGAGATAAGAGCTTGCTTCAAAGTATCGAAGCTCTTCTGGCACTCCTCGCTCCACACAAACTTCACATTTTTCTTTGTCAGTGCTGTGAGTGGAACGGCAATAGAGGAAAATCCTTGGATGAATTTTCTGTAATATCCTGCTAGCCCAAGGAAACTGCGGATCTCTGATGCATTCTGAGGCACAACCCAATCTCTGACTGCTACAACTTTTGCGGGGTCTACCTCAATACCACTGCTAGAAACAATGTGGCCCAAGAACGCCACCTTCTCTAACCAGAATTCGCACTTACTAAACTTTGCGAATAGTTTATGTTTCTGCAATATCTGCAACACTGTGGTCAGATGCCTGCTGTGCTCCTCCCGACTCTTGGAGTAGACGAGAATGTCATCTATGAACACTATCACAAACTGGTCAAGGTACGGCTGAAATACGCGATTCATTAGATCCATGAAGATCGCTGGCGCATTCGTCAGACCGAACGGCATCACTAGGAACTCGTAGTGGCCATAACGAGTCCTGAAAGCTGTCTTCGAGACATCAGCATCTCTCACCCTCAACTGGTGATAACTGGAACGCAAATCTATCTTGGAGAAAATCGAAGCTCCCTGCAACTGGTCAAACAGATCCTCAATCCTCGGCAGTGGGTATTTATTCTTCACTGTAACCCTGTTCAACTCCCGGTAGTCAATGCAAAGCCTCATCGAGCCATCCTTCTTTTTAACGAATAAGACTGGCGCGCCCCATGGAGAAAAGCTCGGGCGAATGAACTCCTTGTCGAGAAGTTCCTGGATCTGCTTCTTAAGCTCTGCCATCTCTGTCGGTGCTAGTCGGTATGGCGCTTTGGATATCGGAGTCGTACCTGGCATAAGCTCAACGGAAAACTCCACCTCTCTCTCTGGTGGCATACCAGAGACGTCTTCGGGAAAAACGTCTAAGAAATCTCTAACAATCGGAACATCTGAGGCTGACTGGCTGGGTTCCTCGGGGACAGATAAAAGGGTTGCTAGAAATGCCCGACACCCTCTATGCATGAGCTTCCTAGCCTGAACATAAGGAATAATGCGCGGTAAGGGAAAGTACCTGTCCGGCTCAAATAAGAACTGCTCCATTCCAGGCGGTCGGACAAGAACGGATCTCCGCTGGAAGTCTATCAACACTCTGTTCCTCAATAGCCAGTCCATCCCTAGGATGATGTCAAATTCCGGCATCGGTAGCAAAATCAGATCCGCATAAACAAGATTACCGTGCAGCTCAAGGTCTATATCTCGGATAACATTGGTGGCTGCCATCTCCTCGCCTGACGGCAACACTACTGAAAAGGCTGTATCTAGCCCAATGGTCTGGATCTTGAGAAAGTTTGCAAAGACCTCCGAAATAAATGAGTGAGTGGCCCCTGAATCTATCAAGGCCTTGGTAGCGGAACCAGATATAAAAATTCTCCCTGAAAGAGCGGAGCTCTAAGTTGAATCCTACTACAAGATCTAAACTTATAGACATGCAAAGGTCTAGGTTCCTCTAGCTTAATTTCCCCGAAATAAATCTGAGTAGAGCATGCAATCCTATAACAGTTCTAAGTTCAAAATCTAAATCCCGATTCCCAAAACGCGGAAATTCAAATAATAACTTAAAGTTTAAAGGTACCTGTCAACAACATAGTCTCCGGGTTGGCTTCCGCGGCATGGAGAGCAAAAACTCTGCCTTGGGTAGGCAGATTCCTCTGAGGGCACTGCAGCAACATGTGGTCTGGACTGCCACACTTAAAACACTTTCCTGAGCCAGCCATACATGCTCCAGGATGGCGACGTGAGCACCTGGGACAGACTGGGTGCTCCTGAGTCCTCGGGGCTGGGCGTCCCCGCTGCTGCTGCTGCTGCTGCTGGCCTCTGTTCCTGGGCGGTCCATGAAAAGGCCTCTTATTCTGCTGCTGATGCTGATGAGGAGGAGGGCGGTGCGGTGCCTGGACTGGGCGCTTGCCCTGACGATCCCTCTCGATATCCCGCAGATCCTGCTCTGCGGCTAAGGCCTTGGAGACGGCAATCTCATAAGTAGCAGGGTCAGATACCCTAACATCCCGGCGCAAGATCGGGCGTAAACCCACCAGGAAGTGCATCAGCTTGGCTTTGGCATCATTCGCTATCAGGGGCACAAAGTGACAGCCCCTCTCGAACTTATAGATAAACTCCGTAACCGACATATCCCCCTGTCTCAGACTCATGAACTCGGTGGTCAGCCTGGTGCGAACCTCCTCAGCAAAATACTTGGAGTAGAAAACCTCCGTAAAGCGGGTCCAAGAAAGTGTAGCCAATGTCAGGGCTACCGAAGCTCCTTCCCACCATAAGCGGGCGTCTCCAGTGAACAGGTAGGTGGCACATCGGACTCGGTCTGCGTCCCCCAGCTCCATAAAATCGAAGATAACCTCGAGAGATTTGATCCATCCCTCGGCAACCATGGGGTCAGATGCCCCAGAGAATTCCTTCGGGCGCATCTTCATGAATCGCTCATACACTGCCTCTGGCCCTGTCGGCCTGGCTGTGGCTGCGGCTACGGCTGCGGCATTGCCCCCCGCAAACTGTGCGAAGAACTGTGCCGTCCCAGCTAACATCTGGGCACTCATGTCCGGTGGGGGCGGTGGAGGAGGTGGTAGGTCCCCCTCCGGTCTATAATCCTCTCTGTCCTCTCGGCGAGGCTCCACCTCTCTGTTGCGCTCTAAAATGCGTCTAGGGGGCATACTGTTCCAACATAACCCATACGTAACTAACATGCATAATTCCATACTTTATTTTAAATGAACTCTGAAATACTGAAAATCTGGAAGCATGCTGACAAAATAATTCATGCTATAACTGAAATGCTGAACAAAATGCTGAACTGAAAAACTTACAGACCAAAGGCGTGGCTTCGTGAGCTTCTCGCGGTCAGTAGTAGTGAAACCCTATACAGAACCACCGCTCTGATACCAACTGTGAAGGCCCTCGAACTACTTGCTTGAAAATTTGCGGAAAAATTAAAATTTTCTTTTTAAAAGAACTTAAATGGCCTCATTCATAAAATCACTGGTGAATCAAGTCCAATATTTCAAAATATTGCAGCGGAAGAAAATCAAAGTTTTGCCAACAACAACGATTTAGAATATCCAACAACTGATAAAAATTGTTTGCGAAGAAAATAACAACTGCTGCTCTGAGGTCCTCGGGTGCCACTACTGCCGACCCAAGCTGGCTCACTGGTCCCCGCCCTCGGCCCTGGCCTCATCAGTACCTACAACAATCAAGTCTAGTGAGCCTAAAGACTCAGCATGCATAAATCGCAGGTAACGAGTAAAAATCTGAATTTAAAATATGCATGTGATAAAATATCCTGTCCTGAGGCATACTGAAAATAATCTGTACTGAGCAATTATAATACGTGCATAACTGAACTGGAAAATCACTGTAAAAATATTTGCTCCTTGGAGCCTGTACTGAAATAACTGATAAAATTTTCTGTTGAGATTATGTTTTACGCCTGTGGCCACTGCACTAAGCTGAACTGATCGGTAACTGGCTACCGAGGAGGCTGAAACTGAGCTGAGCTGGCCGGTCACTGGCGACCGGGTGGTACCATACTGAACTGATCGGTCACTGGCGACCGTATAAAATAACACTCCCACATAGTGAATGAACCACAAGCCATATCGCATAAATCTCAAAAATAATCATTTTCTATTTAATGCACGTAAAATAATTAACTGGCATAATGAAAATTCCTGTAATTTTACCAACTGGATTGGATTGGATCGTTCCCAGGCTCGCTGCAACCTAACTGTGCCATGAAAAATATGCAATAGCTTAAACATGACCAACTATGCAATTTACGTTCAAAAGATGCGACTATGACGCCTAATGACTTCGCATTTAATCATGACTCCGAGCCAACCTGAACCGACACTGAACCGACGTATAGTCATGATTAAAATACGCTGAAAAATCATAAAATAATGTTCCTAAAATGATAGGGTCGAAATCTAGGTGGAATGGAGGCCAAAACACGAAACGCTCTTTCGAGAGTCAATTTGGCACATTGCACCGTAAATTCTCGTACGACCTCAAAAATGATCCAAATGACGAACGGTCAAAAACATGACCTTCCTAACTCAATGAGGCACTGTCCAGTCCAAGGCCATTGGCTAAAAGCCAACCAAGAACTCAAACGACGCTTCTGAACAGCAGCATACTTGCTGTCAAAAAAAATACAGCAGCTGCGCACTACAAGACTTGCATTGGTTTCGAGACTATCGGCCATTAGGGGCGTGAACCACCGACCAGAGACTCTTACCAACATCCCAAGGAATGATTTGAACCCTGGCTAAGGGCCCTAGGCCAGCCACAATCCGCATCACACCAAATCTTAACCGAAGGGTCCAACCGAGAGCAACGTGCATGCGTGTGTAGTGTTTATGCTATGATCGATGTCTTGCGTCGTTCCAGTGGCCATTTGATTGACCATGGCACGATCTAGACATCTAGGAGCATGATATGAACCGTGGCTAAGGGCCATAGGCCCAACCAAGATCCACACCAAGCCAGAAAAGAAACAAACCATATGCTGAAAATGGAAGGGCCGAATGGGAAAGGGGCTGTTCTTGTTGATTATTTAAAAACCGATGAGCCATGGACCAAGCCACCAAAAGGGCGACTTCGTCACATCTTAGACATGCTAGGGAAGTGATCCAACCATGGCTATAGGCCCTTGGGGCAGCCAAGATCAGATCCTTCCTCCATGACAAGAAACTGAATTTTCGAATCACATTTCTGCACCTATGGGGAACTTGCTGTCATTTCGGTTTTCCAGCAAGCATGGGGCTGGTTTGAATGGACCAACATGGTCCTAATGCATCCTACTACATGTATACAAGCCGCCTTGGGAGCCTGGAGTCGATCCAATACCTGAAACTCACAAACCAAAAGAAATCGTGAAGCTTGCCATGAAGAGCCGAAATTCTGCATGTGTGTTCCCAAATATTTTGACATGTATCTCGGTTTTTGCTTGCTAAAACATGATCATGTACTGAAAAATAAATGATAATATGACTTGATTGAGGTTTGAAAGAAATCTAGACATGCCTGGTTTCGTTTTGAAAGAAAACGAACGAAACAACGACGACTCGGCACGGAGGAGGTGGAGCGCTTCTTGTCTACCTTTCTTGAACTCGATTTCTCTCCCTTATTTTCCTACTGGATTCCCACGGTTCTCAGCTTAAAATTTCACTCAGATTTCGAAAGAAAAGAGAGGGGGAAAAATGGTTAGGAAGGTGAGGAGAAAGGGTGCAAGATATAAGGAATGAATCAAGACTAAGTCCACCCTCCTTTTGAATTTGAATTGTTGTTTGATATCAAGTCTTCTTGGGGATAAGGTGGCCGAATATTGGCTTGATTCTAGACTAGGATATGTCCATTTATTTAATTAAATTGTGCTCCCAAAAATCCTAGAATTATCCTACTAATTACATGCAAAGAATTGGTCAAAGTTGGTGAGTTGGAAAATGAATCTTCTAGCACTAAGGGTGGCCGAAAAATGCATGATAAAATAAAGGGAAATGTTGATTATCTAGTCAACTAATAATCCTTGAAAGCCTTACTAATCCTTTAAATAATTTAGTGAGCTAACCCCTAAATTAAGTAACTTAAATGAGCTCATTTCTTAATCACCTCCAATAATTTAAATTAAAATCCTCAACTAACTTAAATAATTCCTTAAACTTCTTTTAACTTAAATGAACTTACTTGCTAGCTAAATTAACTTCTGGAAATATTTCTCGAATCTTAAATTCTATCTCAAAACTCTAACTCCGGTCCGGCCTCACTGAAAATACTGAAATGCTAAAAATCAATCTACTGAACTGAAATAATGAAATAATTAACTTCAAATAAATGCATTTAAAATAATTATGCAATGAAGTCAATTAAATTTAAAAATCTAGAATTATGCATGGCTTATACGTCTACTGATTTACGGGTTCTACAATACATTAGGCTTACTCCCTTTCCATATCTCATATGGGGTATGATTATGTCTCTTGTTGATCATGGTTCTGTTTTGTGTGAAACACGCTGTATTAATTGCTTCTGCCCAAAAGCGCTGAGAGATGTCTACATCTGCTAGCATTGTTCTAGCAGCTTCTTTAAGAGTTCTGTTTCTCCTCTCAGCTATTCCATTTTGTTGAGGCGTTCTGGCAGCTGAATTGTGGGGACCCGGACGCTAACTCAATTCTTTTCGGGATTAATCGGATCCTTGTTCAAAACTACGGGTCAAAATTTTGCTTTTAACATTACATCAAATGTTTATAACTCAAGCACAAGATAATTCTATATTCATTTCATTACAACAAACATAATATACATGCCTCGTTTTATTCATATTCTACAAACCAGTAATTAAATAAAGTCCATATCAAAAGTACAACTACTAGTTCATCTGCTACGCCCGTGATCACCACGCTATGTCCATCTCTCATCGCAAATTTCTCTTTTTCAAAAAAATCTCATACATAACATAGAAATCACACTTGGAAAGGAATCAATCTATTATACATGGAAAGGAATCAATCTATTATACATCTCAATATAAAAGTACAATAATGTACAACAATTATTCAAACTAGTCTAAGGTTCAACTACTAAATTTCAAGTATTAAACCAAGTCGACAATAAGTCCGGAATCACCACTCTAACTCATCTTCTCTCATCATCTTCTTGACCCCAATCCCGCCCCACCTGTTGTTATGCACACATACAGACATAACAACAGTCGGAAACTCCGGTGAGAACAAATCCCAGTATAAAACATGTATACATGCTGATACGAAATCATAAATCATGCATGAAAGCAATAACAATGGCTCCATAGTCTATGAAACCGATCTATCTGAACATGCAACCCAAATCAAATCATGTCTTGACTCGAATCGACTCTACTCTAGGGATTCCGGTGTGAATAAGACGTCACTGTCTGTCACCTACCCTCCAATCGGGGTGACTGTACATCTTATTTCCTAGACTTCGGTCATATCTGTATCGAATGTCTACAATCGGATTGAATCTGGTCCGAAGCGTCGATACCACCGAACATCTAGTTTGGCAAGTCTGCCAATGACTCTCCTATCTCAAAGGCTTGAATATAAATCTATAAACAAGGCATTATCATATCAAGAGATTTGAGTATAAATCTATAAACAAATCACAATCATATCAAGAGATAAACAATAATTCTAGTATCTGATTTTGTTGGGAAACTCAAATTAAATCTCATTTGAGTTGTGTCTTCCCCAAAACAAAACATGAATTATACCTTTCGTCGCACAATCTCTGTCGATGTCGAAGCCTCGATGTCAAAGTCGCCAGTACAAATCTGTAATGGCATCATCAATGTACATTCTATCAAGCTCTAGCACACTTCAATACACATAGGAATCAATATTTCATTTCAATGCATTTCGACGGCATAACGGCGGATTCTCGATATACCGATCAACTCAAACAATAAGAATTTCAACATATATCAACAAACCATAATCCTCAATTCATAACCAACATAACATACTCGTTAGCATCTCGAAATCTGCAGAAATCGGAATATGTATATGCTTGAAATTGAGAACAATCATATACGATATCATTTCTTCAATCCGTTTACGTTTCTGCGATGTACAAAATCTCCAGAACATATATCTCTACTCAAATCATCATTCCTCCAACATATAGATTTCAAAACATGCTAGAAATGAACAATACTTACATCCCTTTGTAGCACTTGATGAGAGGAGCAATACTCTATGTTTGGATTGAAGTTGGGATGGTTAAATCTTGCACAAGCTAGCTTTGTAGATGAAAGAGCCTTCCCTTTTCTCTCACTCTCTCTCTCCCTCGATTCTTGACTGATGGAACTGCTGAAATGAAGACTCATCACAATTCTATATATGTATATATGCCATGTGTCATCATAAGAACAAAGGTGGATTTCTCGCATGCAGCACCGCGGGTGCGGTCACTCTTCACCGCGGGTGCGCTGTGCCCACGGCATGCCTTTCATTTTCTGAAATTCGACGACCGCGGGTGCGCTACCTATAAGACCGCGGGGTGCGGTGACATTTCTGTAATTAATTTCCAAATCTCTGTCCATCAACCGCGGGTGCGGTCCTTTCCCTACCGCGGGTGCGGTCTATGTTTCATGCACCACTTCATAATCTCATTTAGTGCTTTTCATTACATGTCATGCATACTCATATCTTCTGAATATCACATCAATGAAGTCTAATAAATCTCGAGCCTTACATTTCTCCCCCTCTAAGAAATGATTTCGTCCTCGAAATCATAAGTAATCAATTCAGATATATCAGAAGAAATGTATACAGAGTTTAAATCAAAACTCATCTCAATGAATCCATTCTGAAATCTTAATCTCATGCAAGTTCTGTCTTTCAGATAGTCTCTTTGAGGCCCTGTCACTTACTGTATTTTAATTTTTAATAATAGAATAGTCTTCATTCTGATATATCTTTCTTGTACGGATCTTTGATTCTAAATTGGAATAATAATTCAAGAGCATAATATCATAATACCCTTCGAAATAACTCTGACCGAATCAATCTCACAATACTGGCTATACAACATCCGTATATATCAATCAATGGCTCGTACCAAATCAATATCATCAGCTGTTATCAAATTTGTTTATCCCAGTCAAGGATATATTCAATATTCGGCCCCAATACCAATCTTCATCATCCGACGTTGGCGTATTATGTCTGTCTGATCTGAGCTATCTTCATTTCCTTCTTAATAAGCTACATTTCTTTGTCACATTTCTGACTGTATCAAATCTTATCTCAGGTATCTCCGAGATATTATTCTTATACCAAAGAAATCTGCAGTACTCACTGTACACTATATCATCTGTAACTATCTCATTGCTTTTCTTATGGCTATTATCATACTATAATTCATAGGATGACAATATGTCATATTAACTAGTGCTATCCTCCAGCACTACAACTCCCTGGATATCTCTCAATATCCGAATAGTACACTCTGGCTATCTGTCAGTCGGTGGATAATATATGAATGAGTTCATGGTACGTTCTGCCACAATTACAAACTCAATCAAAATCACAATCTGATATAGTCTTAGTTACATTCTGATCAATCTGACAATTTCTTTTACATCGATCTGTGTCATTTGGTCAAGTTTGTACGTCATCTTGTACAACTAATAGATATAGATTGAACAATCTGTCAATCACAATCATAGCATATCACAATCTGGAAAGTATTGCAGTGGTCTTATTACGAAATTCATCGAATTATACTCCCCATGTCTAGTCAAGAATATACAAATTCTGTAATAACTCTTCTGATTCTATCTTTCTATCTTCATTATTGGCGATTTAGACATTTCAGTACAAATTCTGCCAACATTTCAATACAATTCTGTCACAACTGGTTTAATCTGTCCAGGTCAGAACTATCTGTTCGAATATCATACATTCTCAGTCACCAAAATGAAAACTGAATCCACTACGGTGCGTTTCGGACACTATCTGTCAATTCAGATTCGAACTATTTGGTACAAACAAATCAGTTAATAATATAAATTAAAAAATACCTACCTGGTATTCGGTTTCTGATTATTGATATCAAATTCTGTTGTACAATTCTGAAACATTTGACATAACAAGATAATCGTTCTCATATCGTAAAATCACATATCTGTCACTCTGATCGATGTTCTGTTCTGATTATTGAAATTAAGCTCTGAACATTCTGATTAAATCTCTGAACTGCCGAAATTCTCGAGTTCAGCTTGACTCGATTTGAATAATCTATATCAAACACTGACTCAGAATATATTACTATCAATCAGATTCATAATATCATAATCTATACTGATCTAGTGAGTTTAGTAAAATCATAAAACGGTAATTCCTGGCAATATTGTCAATTCTAACTAATCAATCACGTTCCTGTCGTTTTGATCAACTGCTATATATCATCTGCAAATATAATATGTCCTCAAACAATATAAGCTGTCTCAAATATTGCGTTAGAACAATAACAATACTCAGGCAGACACAAACAACAATCGTATACGAAAATCTGTCAATTCAGACTAAAATAAATTTCTGACATTTCTGACATTTCTGCTCTGTCTGATATCGATATTACTCTATCTACTGATCATGATCTCAACGGTGTCAAAAACAATAGGTATACTAACTTCAGATATCGCATATTCTGATTACAATCTGTTTCAAGCAGGATATATATCTGAATAATTTCTGTATACAATATTCACAGTGCTTAGAGTATTCAATACCATCTTCAGATATTCGATTCAGTCACTCAGATGCTGTAAGTATATCAAGCTATCATAGATACAACAAGCATGAATCATCAGAATATCTCTGAACATACTGAAATATGCCAAGAGAAACACTAAATCAAATGTAACTCCTGGCCCGTACTCTTCTACTGCTTTCAATTCTTTCACTTCTCAGTGACATTCTGCACATTCAATATCATTCTGTACTGAATTCTAATAAAACAAACAGTACCTGATCTCAATTAAATCTGAAGTCTATCTTTCAATCAGAGAAAATCCAAAATCTCATCTAGAAAATATCAGCACTCATACTTATTGGCAAATATGCCAATTCTAGGCTCGTTTCAGTACATCTACTGAATACATAAGGATACCATCTGCTCCTTTCTGTATCAATCGAGTCATAATCAATACAGATATCAAAGGATTCTAATCTAGAATCCTTATCGTGAAATCTCTACTCATCAGCCTTATCTGGTCTGAATCTTATACTCTCCTGACAAGAATCTATAATAGTTCTGTACGTGTTCAACTATTAATATCAATAATGCGGTCAACTCAGAAATACAAGTACATCATAATCTAACTCGACCGCATTCTCATCTTACTGTAGTATACCCATATTTCAAGAAATCTCTGATATCAATTTCTTTTTCCAACAAGTAAGGGAATCAATACTACAGTACAATCAGACTCACAGATACAACATATCTCAATGCACTCCGTCAAAGGTAATCGTAGGGAATGCATTAGTATATATCATACATATGCAATAAATCATAAAGAACAATACCCACTCTATCATCAGGTGTGTCCAGTGTCTGTTCTTCGGTCTTCTGTTCCCTAAATCTTCGGGAACTTCTCTGAGGACAAACTCTAGCAAAGTGTCCCGGCTGTCTACAAATATGGCAACTACCAGTCACTCCCTGGCATTGCTTGTAGGATGTCTCCTCCACAAGCTTGCAATATACGCCATATGACTCGGGCTGGAACTACTGGAGCTAGACGAACCACTCAGTCCGCTCCCTCACTCCTTAGACTGTTTCTTTCGAGCTTTCAGCAAATCTTGCTTTCCACTCGTACTGCCTTTATCAAATCTAAGAGGGGATTGTTGTACCTGGGGTTGCATCGCACACCCTTTTTAGTTGTCTAATCAGACTCGCCTCCGCTCTCTCCGCTTTACTCAAGGCATCAACAAATGATAAGGTCGCTGCATATCATCAATGCAACTATCTCCGAGTTCAATCCTCTGATGACTGATCCGCTACAGCTTCATCATTCCAATTACATTAGGAGCAAAAACGCAGTAGAGTAGAGAATTTAGCAACATATTCTTCAATATTCAGTTGAACTTGTCTCAATTCTCAAACTCTACTCTTTTATCTTCCCGGTACGAAACTGAGAAAAATCTTCGATAAAATTCAGTTCTGAATATCCCATCGAACTCACTGTACCTCTGTTCTAGCATTCTTTTACTTGTTAATCCACCAACTTCTGGCAGTCTCTCGGAACTGGTGGAATATCAGTTAATTCTCTGTTCATCTGAATAATCAAGTAATATCCAACGTATTTCTATGTCCATCGAACCGTTCTCACAATCTTCAGATGTCTCGAAACCACTCAGAATCGGCGGCTGAATAAAACTGAAATTCGTCCAACTGTATTTCCATCTGAGTTTCTGATACATATTGTTCAGTCGAAGCACTACCCCTTTCTGGAATTCTCCGTAGAGGATATCTGCTTATCAAACCAT
>NW_027459919.1:0-52737 GCF_025594145.1 Primulina tabacum | reverse complement strand
TCATAACGAAGTTGAGAGGCATTGTCCGAAAACGCAAAATTCCTTCGTTTAGGCATCTAAAATCGCGTATTTCCATTTTAGAAAAGTTCGTATATCCTATAACTTTCTGAAGAAAATTACAAATTCGATTATGTCAACTGTTCTGGAATTCTCTCAACGTTTTCTTTCAATCCATATGTTTATCTCCAAACCTTCCATTTTTGGAAATTTCTCGAAAAATCTCGTTCAACGCATTTCTCGTAGTGTTTATCGGATTTTTATGGAATTAGATTAAAGAAACAATTAGCATTGACCTATATTGTTGGGATTGTATCTATCTGAGATAAGCTGACATAAGCTTCTGACTTAAGATGAAATATTTGATTCGGGGACAATAAATTATTAGTATGTGAAAATCTGAGATAAGAGTTATAAGTTTCGAATATTCTAATGTAGAAGTTGGTTTTGGGTAATAATTAAATGTGAACATTTATTAGGGTTCTTAAGAATGCTAAGCGTTAACTTTAAATATGTATGATTTTGGAATATCTTGTTTAAAATGAAGTTGGGGGACAATATCTTAAGGTTAAGAAATTTATATTATTTTGGAATAACTAGTAGATTACGACCTTATGTGAATAAAATAAGTGATGAGATATTGCTGGATATTGAGGAAAATATATCATAATAAGTTTTGACTTTTGTTACGGTACTAAGAATGATTCAAGGATAAAGTCATTCAATAAAAATAGTTTATGTTGGAGCTCTCTAAGATCATTATCTTGTTGAAAGTAAGATTTAGCACAAGAATTAATTGAGGATTAATTTTATTCGTACAAGGTTGAATAAAATTTTATTTTATGACGACTGAGTTATAATTTTTGAGATTTAAATCAATAGGCTATAGATTGATATTGAGTTAAGTTCCAAGATTTTATATGGGTTTTAAGTTTTGAGGTATGTAAATATTGGGTTACTGTAAGTTGTTGTAGATTCAATGATTCTAATAATTCTTGTTCAATATGAGTATTATAATTGAGGTGTAGCAATATAAGTAATAATAAGAAAATATTGTGTTACAAGTATAATTCAAAGTATGAGTAAGTCAACACTTTAGTTATTAAGATGTCTGACAAAAATCATTAGGATGTGATTTAGGAATTTTAGATGATTTTCTAATCATACTGAAAGAAGCCACGTGGGATAAAGAATGCGAGAAGAATATTCTTATATTCAAAGATCAAGGCCACCCAAGGATTTCGAGAAACGAAACGTTCCATAAGTTGTGAAGGAATTGTATACCCCGATTTTTTTCAGGAGATAAAGACTGTTTGTGATGGATAAGCCTAATTTTGAGGATAATAACCCAAGATCTAAGATTTTATAGATAACTGCTATCAGATAAAGATCTAAGATTTGATAGATTATTGATACTAGATAAAGACTCTAAGATTTGATGATAATTATCCTAGATTTAAAGTTTGATTTAAAAGTTCAAACGCCGAGGATAATACACGAGTATGATAGCACTCACTTCTCTCTAAATAGGAAAAGCTCCCATTAGATTTACACCTCATTTACACATCAAATTGTCGAGTTTTTGCTCTCAATTTCCGAAATTCCCCCCTCCAAAATTCTGCACGAGTTATCAAAATTATGTCCATGTTCAGAAATTCGTTCTCTCGGCTCGAGTAGATGGAATCCGATCTCCACCGTGAGAATATTGCTTTCATATGTTTATAATAACATATCCAAATTTCAGCCAAAAAACGGTTAGTTTTTCGTTTATAGCCTTTCGCAAGAAAACTGCTCATATTCTGCACGAAAAAAAAACATACTACGGTTTTCTCCATAAACAGGATAAAACGACTTACAAACCCGATCTTCACATCATAATTTTTTCGACATATTTTTGAACATACTGTGAAAATTTGAGCCCGATCCAACGGTTCAATAAGGCACAATGAATTTTTCCAGACGGCTGATTTTTCGGGCGATGGTGCTGCTTGCGTTTTCGAAGCTGCCAGTTGCACGATTCTTCTATGGTTTTCGAATTCTCTCAGGTTTTCTTCCAGGTCCAGGTTAAGTGGGTTTTTGTTATAATATAATTCGTACACCTTGTCCTTCGTAAGTGCGCTTTTGTTAGTATATATCTTTCGTTAAGTGAGTTTTTGTTGCCACACCTTTTCTTTGAAGTGTGCTTGCGTTTAAAAAATTATATTTGTGTACGAATCTCCCTTGAGTTTTTGAAAGTTCGTTCGAGCATAATTCCTTGTTCATTATATATTTTCTTCAAGATTGTCAAGTATTATGTTAAAAACACTGTTAGGATTCGATTGGATATGAGAAAGGATTTTCGAACTATGACCCTTATACGGTGGGATGGTAACCGTTGTACGGCCTCACTCCATAGAGGATTAACATATTGGACATGGCCTCACTCCTTAGAGGATTACATATAGGAGACCGATATCAGGAAACCATGGAACTGAGATGGCTTTCAGTGCAAAATGAGTATGCTAAACAAGTATGATGTACGAATATGATATGGTGATGACATGTTATGATTATGAAGTATGAGTATCCGTTATTAAATTTGAATTCAAGTATATGTATATGTTGTTTCGTGTCTCGAACGGCCCCTTCACTTGCTGAGTATTTCCCAAAATACTCACCCCTTACTTCATCTCCACCCAGATAAGAACGAAGAGCAAATAGATTAAGATGAGCAAGAGCAATTTTGGGGATGGTAGAAGATCCCGAGTTATTCCAGAAGTTTTAAAGCTTAGTTTAAGTTTATCGCTTCCGCACTATTTAAAACATTTTTAATCAGTTTATTTTGGTATTTAAGTTGTAAAGACGATTTTTTTGTTGATTATGAGAAAGAAACTGGTTTTGGTTTATATTGTACTACGAGGCTTGTTTATGTGATTGTTGAGCAACGCCGATGTCGACTAACTCCTGTCTCGGGACGTGACATAAGACGCATGTACGTGGGAAAAGAGTCCAATTGAAGTGCAATACATGCAAATGGATGCTTGGGCTGGGTGAGTGTGACCCAAGTGAATTGCAACAAAAAAATATATTATATTTTATCTTTTGGTTTCATTTGCTGACATATGATGGATTCCTCCTTAAACAATAGTATAAAAATCTGATTTTACTTCGACAGGCGTTACTTCAGCAATAATAAATTACGAAGTATTACATTACCAATAACTTCAGTAATAACACAAGCGAAGTAAAATAATATATTTTTACTTCAGATGTTTAAAAACACGGGCTTCACTGTATTTTTTTATTATATTTTACTTTGGGCATATCAATGTTGATGAAGTAAAAAATTAAGGAAAATAAGTTCATACTGAAGTAAAAAAGATGAACCGATAAGTTTAATTAATTTAATATCGATTATATCATATATCCTTCAGACGAGCTCATTTCGATTGATCCACATTTTCCTTCAAAATTAATCCTAATTTCAGTCTTCTTCGCTTCGAACCAAGCCGCGCCGCCGCCATTCCATGCACCGCCGCCGCCGTTCCACCACCGAGAGAGAAGAAGGCGGGACGAACAACACCACCACTACCACCACCATTCCAAGCACCGAGAGGGAAGCTGCGACTAGAGATACACCACGTTCGCTTCGAACCACCAACACCACCGCCGTTTCACTCACCGAGAGGGAAGCAAAACACCACCACCACCACCGTTCAAAGCACTGAGACGGAAGAAGCGACTGAGATACACAATTGCCGTCCTCTACGCCTTTGTTTCTTCTCCATTTTGACTGGAATGATATTGCTTTATCTGTGTTAGTCTGTCACCAGTTTCCCGAGGTATGGTATTTATTGGAATGATAATTGGTTAATTTCTTGTTGTCGACTTGTTTGTCCGTCTCTGGGTTCCTAATTTTCGGCACATGTGAGAGTAATTCAAATCAAAATTAATCAGGAACAATGTTGCTTTATTTTCATCAATAGGTAGTGTTCTTTCATTTTTTGTGCGTTCAAGAAATTAAATTGAAAATGACATTATTAAATGTAATATTTTCAAGTTTAGATCAAATTTATTGTTATATATTTCTGGTATTTTGCTGTATTGAAATGGATAAATCTTGGATTCACTCGGATAGAATGTCAAAACAGTACGAGGAGGGTGTGGAACAGTTTAGAGGAGGTTGTTTAGAGAATCCCCATATTGACCCCAATTTAATTCATTGTCCTTGTTGCAAATGTAAAAATCTTAAAAAAAGACCAGCTAAGTCCATTCGAGAGCATCTTTATTTCCACGGTTTTAGTCAAAATTATGTGAATTGGATTTGGCACGGTGAGTCTGCTGAAAGTGACAAAGTAAATTGGAGCACCAACAAGGAGCCAATTGGTAACTATCACGGAGCCTTTGAAACCACTAATATGTGTGAGGCAGCATATGATAACTATACAGAAAATCCAGAAGCGTTTATGGAATTTTTGAAGGAAGCAGAGAAACCTTTGTATAATAGATGTAAGCATTACACAAAGTTGAGTGCAATTGTGAAACTATACAACACCAAAGCAAAGCATGGAATGAGTGACGCTCTATTTTCCGATCTACTAATGGATTTTGGGAATATGCTACCAGATAATCACAACTTGCCAACCAAAATGTATGATGCAAAAAAGACATTGAGTTGTTTGGCGTTGAGTCATGAAAAGATTCATGCTTGTTCCAATGATTGCATTCTTTATAGGAAGCAATATAAAGACTGCGTAAACTGCCCTAAATGTGGCTTGTCACGGTGGAAGCTAACCAAGAAGAACGTCGAGAAGAAATGTGTTCCTGCAAAGATGTTGTGGTATTTCCCTCCCATACCAAGATTTAAGCGCATGTTTAAATCTCTACATACCTCCAAAAATTTAACATGGCATGCAGAAACCACAGGAGTTCCCGGTCAGTTATGTCATCCAGCTGATTCACCATCTTGGAAGTTGGTGGATCATATGTGGCCCTACTTTGAAAGTGAACCAAGAAATCTTCGCCTGGCACTTGCAGCTGATGGAATTAATCCTTATAGCAACCTTAGTAGTCGGTACAGCTGCTGGCCAATTATGTTGGTCACCTATAATCTGCCTCCAAACATGTGTATGAAGAGAAAATTCATCATGCTAATTATGCTCATTTCAGGGCCTAAACATCCAGGAAACGATATAGATGTCTATCTTGATGTGTTAGTTGAAGATTTGCAACGATCGTGGGATGGAGTTGATGGTGTCTATGATGCTTATCGAAGACAATTTTTCACTCTTAAAGCAATCTTATTATGGACCATCAATGACTTTCTAGCCTATGGTAACCTTAGTGGATGTACTACACATGGTTATTATGCATGCCCAGTATGCAAAGAAGATACTTGTGCAAAGCATTTGGAAAATGGGAAGAAAATGTCATTTGTAGGTCATAGACGATTCCTACCACGGTTTCATCCATATCGGAGGCAAATGAAAGAGTTCGATGGTATGGAAGAACATGGAGAATCATCTACACCATTATCTGGGGTTGCTTTGTTTGACAAGCTTTCTGACATAAGGTGTGTTTTCAGAAAGAAGATTAGTGTGAAAGGTAAAAAAAGAAAGAATGCAAAGGACAATAATTTGGAAGATAGTAAAGAAGAAAAAGATTTTGGATTAAAAGATTTCAGAAAATGTTGGAAGAAGAAATCAATTTTTTTCAATCTTCCTTATTGGAAACATCTGCATGTTAGGCATTGTCTCGATGTGATGCACATAGAGAAAAATGTCTTCGAATATCTCATTAATGCTTTGATGAATGTTAAAGGAAAAACCAAGGACAATGTGGCAGCTAGGTTGGACATGGTTCAAATGGGAGTTAGGCCTGAATTGGCACCTAAATTTGGTGAAAAAAGAACATATCTTCCTCCTGCTGCATGCTCATTCACAAAAAAAAAAAAGTTACAAGTTTGTCAGTCGATAATGGATATAAAAGTCCCAGAAAGTTTCTCATCGAACCTGAAAAATATTGTGTCCTTATCTGAGTTGAAATTGATTGGCTTGAAATCTCATGATTGTCATGTTCTAATGCAGCATTTCCTGCCAATACTCATACGTGATGCATTACCAAAACATGTTAGATATGCCATCATAAGATTATGCTTCTTCTTCAAAGATATTTGTTGCAAGGTGATAGATGTAGCCAAGTTAGATAAGCTGCAATCTGACTTGGTTGTTACACTTTGCTTATTGGAGCAGTATTTCCCCCCTTCTTTCTTCGATGTCATGCTTCACTTAACAGTTCATCTTGTTCGAGAAGTTCGATTATGTGGACCAGTGTACTTCCGGTGGATGTACCCGTTCGAAAGATCCATGAAGGTGCTTAAGAGTTATGTAGGCAGTCGAAAACATCCTGAAGGTTGCATTGTTCGGAGATATTCAGCCGAAGAAGCAATTGAGTTTTGTTCGGAATACCTAAATGACCTTGATCCTATTGGGGTCCCTCAATCAAATCGCGATCCCAAATCAAACATTCCTGGCTTCTTAGCATGCAAAACACCAATTATAGTGCCGCAAGTTGACCTTCAACAAGCATATTTGACTGTGCTGGAAAATACAGAAGAAGTATCTCCCTACATTATGTAAAAGTGTATTTCATTAATCTATGATTCTGCACCCATGTGATTGTAAATATTTAATATCCAACACAAATTGCTATATAAATATTTCCACAGTGAACATAAATATTTCCTGAAGTCAATGTTTCCGAAAAAAGAGAAAGATGAAAGGTGGATACAAGATGCTCACAATAAGAAGTTCATTGACTGGTTTCGTGCAAAGGTTAGGTGGATAAATATGCTTTATGCATTTTGAGGTGAACAGTTTGTAGCTAGTATTTTAATCACCCTATTCTAATTGTATAAATGTCAGGTGGATGCTTAAATAGATAGCTGCAATGGTGGAACGACATCAACATTGACATGGCTGGCTCATGGTCCACGTGGGCAAGTCATTAAGTATAGTAGTTACTTGATAAATGGCAATTTATACCAAACAAAGGCACGGGATGATGAGAGAGTTTGCCAAAACAGTGGGGTTTCTCTAGTTGCTAGCACCATGCTTGTCTTTAGCGCCAAAGATAAGAATCCCTTGATGACTGATGTGACTTTCTATGGAGTGATTGAAGAAATATGGGAGTTGGACTATCATCAATTTCAAGTTCCTCTTTTCAAGTGTGCGTGGGTTGCAAATGACAAAGGAGTAATCAACAATGATGAATGTGGATTCACCTTGGTCAATATGAACAAAATAGGGCACAAGAATGACTCATTTGTCCTTGCAAGTCAAGTTAATCAAGTCTTTTATATTGATGACCTATTACAAAAAGGGTGGTCAATTGTACTCCCTGTGCCAAATCGATGTTACGAGGGAGATGATGATGGTTGGACTAGTATTCCTGTTTCTCGACCAATTGATGATGTTGACACTCATTGTATTCCGGCTCATGAAAGTTACTTTAGATCAGAAACTGAGGGTGGCTAGGAAACGAACAAGAAAAAATGATGTTTTTCACTTTTATGTCATGTTTTTTGTTATGCTATGAACATAACCTCATTGCAATTATTAATGTCATGTTTATTATTTATGTCAGGTTTCTACAAGTCATGTTTATTATTTATGTTATTATTGTTTCTGTTATTATTTATGTCATGTTTATACATGTCTTATTAGAATTATTGTTTATGTTATTTTAATGGTTAATGTTATTGTGTAGGTTTTAACATTGGTTTCATTCATGTAAATATGCAGAAAAAAGCTCAATGGGTCGTAAAAAAAAGGAATCAAATGCTACAGTTGAGATGATACAAGGAGTACATGATGATAAGCCAAATGAAGTTACTAATGCAGAGCACCCTATACTTACTGATGGAGAAGAACATCTTGTAGATGTGCAGAGGAACAAGCGAGGCCTTACGTTGATGGGTAAACTAATTGCTACTGCTAGATAGGGGAAAAAAGCAAAGATTGATTATGATGACATGGGGCGGCCAGCATACAATGCAAATGGAAGGGCTTTACAATCATACATTAGTTCTATTGCTAGAGCCATGGTGCCAATCAGTATAAAGTCATGGTCTGAAGTTCCAGAAAACATAAAACAAAAACTGTGGGAAGAGATCTCGGTAAGTACAAGCTTCAATTTGAATTTACAGTCATACTTGCACCTCTAACTAATCTGTTTTTGTTGCAGAATGTCTTTGAACTAGCGTCACAAAGTGAGTATGCTATGATGAATTCAGCATCTCAGAAGTGGCGAGATTTCAAAAAAAAATTGACTAGTAGATTTGTTTGGCCGAACAAAGATAATCTTGAAAAGTTGATTTCTCCACCAAGTCAGTATCAACTCTCAATAGCAGATTGGAAAGCGTTTGTGGAAGCGAGACTGGATCCATCATGGGATGTACTTTAATAATTGATATGTTTCCTCACGAATTTATTAAATTCAATACTTAACTGAGCCAACATAATGATGTAGGTTACTCATGAAAAACAAAAACAACGGACCATGCATTGTAAATATCACCACGGAATGTCTCGCAAGGGTTACATTGGCTTGGAGGCTGAACTGGTAAGAAACAAAGCAATATATTTGTAATTTTTGGCATGTTCTTCATGTTATTAAACATATGAATTTTGAAATTGTAGCGGAACAAAAACTTGGTTGCTGAAGATGAGGAAGTTGATAGATCTGTGCTTTGGCGTAAAGCTCGAGAAGACAAATCTGGCAACATAACATGTTCGGAGACATCAGAAGTAGCTGAAAAAATTGTAAATGTTTAGTTTTATTCAATCGCCATATTGCCTATATAAATAACACTGTAATTTGTGAATTGATTTGTCATGTCTCCAACTGTAGGATGAATTGTTGAAAAAGAAAGGCAAAGGAGAGTTCAAATCTTCTGGAATGAATGACGTGTTAACCGCTGCCTTAGGAAGCCAAGAACACTATGGAAGGGTTCGAGGTGTGGGAGGTTTCGTAAAACCACAAGTATACTTTAAAACTCCAAGAAAGAAGAGAGAAACAATCTCAAAAGCTTTGATTGAAAATGTAAAAGCACAATCAGAGGAGACTAAAAGTTTGAAATCTGAATTGGAGATGCTGAGGTTTCAACTTGCTGCTGTGATTCCATTAATCAATGATCGATCTTCTGAGACTGTAGCATCAAACAAGTTCTCAGGAGTGAAAGACACAAAATTGTAAGATGATGTGGAAGAAGTTTATGATTGCGGCACTTCAAATACGAAGGTTGTATGTCTCTGAATTTAATGTCAATTAAATTCTATTCACCTCCATATAAAAATATATCATGTCTTTTTGTTCTTGAAAGGAGAAAAAATGTCACCTGGCTGTAAAAGAACGCGAAAACGTGGTGGCTTATGGCACAATAATATCATAAGGAGGTCCAAATATTATGATTCCACCATGTTCCACTTGGGAAAGAGAACTTCAAGGTATCTATTGATGTTGTCTTAGATGAAAAAGCACAGCTTCCGATCCCAATTAAGTTTGGACCAACAATCATCAATGATGCTGTTGGAGTCATTGTTGGTTGGCCTAAAGAGTTGGTTATTTTTCCAACAACAAAGGTACTTTAGGTTTTCATTTGACTTTGTGTTTGCAATTGTCAGATATGTTGCTTGAACAATTTTTTATTTTAAAATACTTGTATGAATAATATTTTAAATTGTAGAGGAAGGGGAAACCTCAATCATTTGCGCTTGCGGATGTTCCTGGTCAGCGCGACAAGTTCAAAGAAATTGAAAAAACATTACCCATGTCGTGCAAGTATATCTACTCTCATGTTGTTAGATTGCTGAATGAATCGGATACCATATACATTGAGTTTGAGGACGCTACGTTTGGACATCCTAAAAGCATATTGTTGCTAAGAGAAGATATCTTACGCTTTATTGAGATGAGGGAGATAGGTGCCAGACAAATTTTAGTTTACATGGGGGGTATATATAATGTCTAACTTACAATATTTGTGCATTTATATAATATTTTTTGTGGTACTTGTTCATATTTTGAAAATTTTCTAAACGATATATTTGTGCATCTATATCTTGCAGTCACCTCTACAAATATTTGAAGGAAAAAGACAAGGCTGATTATTTTTCGTTTGTGGATCCCGGTAATATACCTACATGCCCGATTGGCACAGATGGCTGAGACTTATCACAACATATTGCTGACCAGTTGGAAGCAGTGTGTAGAGATAGCATCTGCCTCATCCCATACAACACTGGGTAAGATTTTAGTTATTTATAGATTTCTTCTTCATGATAGTCAATGCTGTAATTTCATTTTTTCAGGTACCATTGGATCTTGACTATCGTCAACGAAGATAAGAATATGATATATTTATTGGATTCTACGTCTAACAGGAACCAAGATGATACATGTAAAACTATTGTGACAAAGTAGGTAGTATCTTATGTTGATTTTGAATACATTAACTTATAAATATGCAAAAAAATAACTTCTTACTTTTTAAAATGTAGTGGGGTGAAGATGTACAATGCCTCGAAGGGTATTTCTAAAGGGCCAGGTTTTAAAATATTGACGGTATGTATCATACTTATTTATGAATACATGAATTGATAGTGGTTATTAATTAGATTGTGATTGTTGCATTAACTTTTCAATTCCATTATAGGGTAATCTAAAACAAAGTGGTTCTGTTGAATGTGGATATTGTGTGATGAGGTACATGAAAGAGATAGTCGATTGCGATGATCCACAGTTGGAGAAGATGGTGAGTTTCTTCTTGGGATAAATTTTTTGATTGATTGAGATGAATTGTTGCCATTAAGATATATTTTATTGTTGAGATAATGTGTTGCCATTGGGATATATTTTATTGTTGATATAATTGCTTGAGATGAATTATTGTCATTGTGATATATTTTATATTAGTGATATTTTAGCTGAACACAGTAACTTGTTTGCCTTTGGATTCTGCAGATTTTATATTAGTAAATATGGATTTTGTGTTCAGATTTTAGCAGTACCGTAGCTGCTAAAATCTGAATACAAAATCCATATTTCTAAAATTCAGATTTTGTATGTTGGATTCTGCATTGTGAATAACCACTGATATTAGTGAATAACCACTGATGTTAGCCGAGTCAGAAACCATAGGCTCTTCAATGAAAAGTTTCATGAATTGGTAGCCGATTCAGAAACCATATCATCTTGAATAACCACTGATATTAGTGAATTGGGTCTAGAAATTGGAAAGTTTCATTAATTGGTAACTCTTGAAAACTATACAAATCCCCATGATTCTTCAAATCCGTACCATTGCATAATATTGCTTTTACCTATCTTCTTCGTTCATTTTCCTTTGCTGTATCTACAGAGAGTTCTTAAATGCTTTAATTAAGTTCCATGTACTTTTAGTTTGTAGTTACAGTAATAAAAATTGAGATACAAAACTGTTATGGAATTGTTAACTTGGTGAACTTAGCAATGAAAAGTCCACTGATAAACGAAGTTGATGGATCGAAACGCAGTGTCTTTGGTATTCTTGCAAGGCTAACCCTTTGCATCTTCTATCTCTACCAATTCTGTAAAAACGGTTTTCCTTCTTGCATAGCTTTATATCCAAGTTGTCATCTTCATGTCTTCACTGCCATCGTTAGCTTGTAGCCGAGAAATGGAAATGCATATTTTGTGATTTTTGGACTTTTCTGCCGAGAAATGGTACATTCACATTAACCAAAAACAACTCAAAACAGAAATTCTAGACATTTTTTGGTTATGTGATTTTTGGACTTTTCTGTCCAAGCATCTGTGTTTTCAGTCGAGAACTGGTACAGTCATATTGTATGCTGATGCACAATCAGATTTTCCTTTGAGCCGATTCTTGGTTGCATGCTTCATTAATCTGTTTCTCAGTTTTGTGAAGTTCTCACACATGGCTGTTAGCATATCTGTAATTTTTGTTCATTATATCTCCATTTTTTTATTTAAGTGCCAACATATATGTAATATGTTCAGATTCCATCAATTTAAATACTTTTTAAATATATATCTGTCAATTTTTATTTAAAATAGAATAATTTAATGTATTTTCTTTTTTAAATTTCAGTTTGCAGGATGCATCAAGAACCAATTTTACAACAAACCTCAATATGATGAGGTCAGAAGTGAATGGAGTGAATTTGTCTACTCCTATGTAGGTGATTAAATGGATGTTGTATGTTGGGATAAATATTTTGTTTGTCATTGTGGATTTTTGGATATACTTTTGGTTTTGTGGATATATTTTTGGGTTATTTGTGGATTGATGAATATGTAATTGTGTATTTCTGGATCTTCATCATTTTTAGATGGATAATTTATGAATTAAATTATATTAGTGTATTAAGTCATATATTGCGAAGTCTTTTTTTAACAATTACTTCATCAAAATAAAAAATAATGAAGTGTAACAGATAAATTACTTCGTTGTTATTTGCAAATTGTGAAGTAACATAATATTAAATACTTCGTCAATAAGAAATCAGACGAAGTGATAGAATTAATTTATTTCACCATTGTTCTGTAAAAACGAAGTTGTTTTGCGTAATTACTTCACCAAAATACAAATTATTGAAGTCTTTCGAACCACTTACCTCGTCACTAAATGTAAATTGTGAAGTAACATAATATAAAATACTTCAACAAATAGGATAAATGCTGAAGTTATAGATTATATTTACTTCAACAAATGGGATAAATTGTGAAGTTGTTTGCGTCTATTACTTCACAAAAATACATAACTACGAAGTCTTTCAGATGAATTACTTCGTCACTCAATGTAAATTGTGAAGTAAAATATTATAAACTACTTCGCTAAATAATAATTAAGACGAAGTTATATATATTCTATTACTTTACTATTTACAAAAATCGATGAAGTAAAACACATTTCTTACTTCGGCACCGTTCCAATTCCGGACCGGTTTTCGAAGGAAAACCGGTCAAAGACTTCAGTAATTTCAATCATACAACTTCGGTTATTATGCAAAGTAAAAGGTACATCTATTACTTCACGTCCATATACTTCGGCAATTAACTACCTTATTACTTTATTGAATACGCGAAGTAAAAAGCGATTTTTCTACTAGTGAAAGTGACCAAATTTTGACCAATCACTATGAGGGAGTATGACCAGCATATAGCCTAACATTATCATGGTCAAAACCAACAACCAATAAGCAAAGAAAGATGCATGCACACAAATATCTGCTTAAGAATAATGTTGTGAACCAGGTGAAATGCAGCATGCAATTTTAAATATAAAGAGAACATAACAACTGTTAAAGATTCATTGGCTCATTGTAAAGCTGTTATGGGGAGTTCGGCCAAAATATGGTATGTCAAAAAATTGTCTTAGTAATACTTGCCACCAACAAAAAAAGTTTTGGTAAAGGGCGTACCATTTTTGTTTGATTGTGGCAGTAATATTTTCAATTTTTCCTCGATCTTATAAAAGATTTTAGCAGCCGGTGGAGGAGTTTCTAGAGTTGTGAGTAGATCCATAGCTCGAAATAGATGCAACAAATTTGGTAAGGCATCAAACTCCCCCGTCAGGCAAATGATAATTACAAATACAAGAAGGCCAACTAATGGCTGAAAAAATTCAAACACATTAGTTAGGTAAAGTAAACGAGATGAGCGAGCCAAGGAAGTACTTTATCTAAAAGATGCATGAGACTGAACAAGGGGAGTATCCAATAGAGAGGCAAGAAAGGATGTTGTAACATCATAAGAACCAATATGAAACGATGGTAGATATGGATGGGGCAACAACTTCTGATGATAAATTTGGTGCAGCCAAAGTGATCAGAGATGGGGGAATTGTAGCAATCATAGACCTGGATAGCATCAGCGGCAAGCTCGGAACGAATGATTGGTCGTGACTAAAAACAACTACAAACATATAAAGGTTGTACGAGGAATTCACAGGTTAATAGAAATTGTCAAGTCAAGGCCAACCAATGGCCAACTTGCTATAATCATGATAGTGAAGGTTAATGAATGGCCAAAAAGCACATAGATGACCAATTCCCCAAAAGAATTCCACATAGTTAAAAAAAAGTAGCATATAGACAATTAAAAAAGCCAAGACACAATGAAATACACATGCATGAACATACAACTTTGTTTCAGTAACTGTGAAGCCACAACATGACAAGATGAATCAACTAAAGCAAAATAGGAAAGCAGGCCAAGCCAAACCAGAAATAAGGCGGCTTCGTTTCCCCACAGGTAATATTTCTAGTCTCATGAGGTTCAATTGATTCAATATATGAGAATATTTATAGGTAAATGAGCATAATTAAAGGCATAAAATCCAAGTAAAGAAAACAAGATAACTATATGTGGTCATGGGACATGGAGAGTTAGCTTGGGGAGTAGCTTGGGCTCTAGGCATCACAATAGTAAGGGCGTCAACTGGATCGACAATCTGAACGAAGTTGGAGGCTAGAAAATGTTTATGGATTTCATGTGGACAAATTGAAAAACACCTTAAAAATATTTCTACAAGCAAAGAAGAGCTTGTACCAACCTTAGCGTGACACTAAATGGTAAGGGAGAGGACTTGGGTCAGAGCACATTCGATGACGATGGCTTGAGGTAGCATGAATTGGTTGAGTACGAGAGTAGTTTAGCTGCAAAAAAAGGGAAAAAAGTCGAGTTCATGGCTGCCAAGCCAACGACATGAGAAAATGATGCAGCAAGCTCAAGCGCTGTGCACGTTCGGGCGACAATTGTGGCCAGTCGTGAATGTTTTTGGTGAGTGTAGGTGAAAAGGTGACTGAGAATTTGTTAAAAGATATATGAAATAAAATTTCCAAAAAATGAAATTGGGGATTTTAAAAAGCATGGTTTCTGAAGAAAATTTTGGAAGAAGAAGGAAGAAAGCGGGACAAAATATTTTTTTTGAATTTAATTATGAGACCATTTGCAAATTTGAACTTTTTTTAATCATTCTAGTGGCTCAATTCCCTAAAGTTGTTGTGGGCCAAATGATTAATGAAATAAAAATGAAAATGATTTTGTTTTGTTAAAAAGATTATACACAAGAATTTTTGGCCCAATAGGCCAATGCCTGTGGGGATATTTTTTTTGCACCAAAAATAAATTATTGTCCCAAGAAAGTGTGAATGAAAACCAACAAATTAGAAAAAAAAATTGGCCCATTAGACTAAAATATTTTAAATGGCTAATTGGTTGAAATATTGAAAAAGTATGTGGACTCACACCAGTGGCCCTGAAGCCCACATGCAAACGACGTGAAACATCGGAAATCGTGTATTAAGATCATGGGAGAAGTGGGGAAATCCCCAGAAATGAAACAAAAACATCGGCAGAAACAAGTGAGAGACGCAAGTTCTCTCTAGTCAAATTTCTATCAAACTTTCACAGTTTCTTAGTATTTCTAGTATTTTGTCTAGTTTTTCGTTCATATTTTCAACAACTCTTATTTCGTTTTTATGTTCATTTTAGATTCTTTGTGATTGTATAAATTCAATGATCATGGTATGAATTTTTTTTTCCTAGTATCGTTTTTCATTCAAATATCCTTCGGTTTAGCCTCATATTTTCTGAAGATATTAGAACTAAAGATCGAATTTAAGATTCACGCCCGTATTCTCAAGAAATTGTGCAAACACTTTGTCTATCTAGAACACATGAAAACATCATTGAAGGATACAGATCTTTAGAGGAAAGAATAATATATGTAGGATATAGAGCTCTATATTGAAATATTTTTTGTGCAGTTTTGCTCGACTTTCGTGAGAAATGTTCAGTTATTTATACATAAAACACCAATAATTTTTATGCTTAAAATTATATACAAAAATATTTTTCTTCAATCCCATAATTTTTCTTATAAAGTTTTGTTTGTTTAATATTTACTTTCATCATTCACATGATATTTCTAATTTTACTAGATAGTGATGGCCTATGTAATATTTATATTTAGTCAACAAGTCATTAATAACCTATAAATTCACTCCTGTAACTTTATATTTAACTAAAAACTTAATGTGAGAACCTGAAATTTTTGACCATGAAATATTTAGCATCACAAAACTCGAATTCGGATGCTAAAAATGGATGGACTCTTTAGCTGAACCATGTGGTTCCTAATTTTCGAAAATTATTTGACTGAATAAGGCTCAATGATGGAACAATTGACCAACTAAAATTTAGCAGCAAGCAGCCAAGCCAACAACTTAAAATTTCGAAATTTAAACTTCAAATTTTAAAATTTAAAGGCCCTTCACGTTTTTAGACCTTAATCAAGTAAGTGGACTTACGCTTATAAATTATATCTATATATGTTTGAAAATTTGATCGACATTATATATATTCTTTCAATTCTATATATGTGGGTCATCTTTTTGATTCGCTTTGGTTTGTTAGGTCATGATTTTTTTAAAACCTTCAAAAGTATGTTTGAAATATTAAGGGCACTGTTATGATTTGTATTTGAAATGGCAAAGGAATTTCAAATATATGTTTGAAATATTAAGGGCACTGTTATGATTTGTATTTGAAATGACAAAGGAATTTCAAATATTTCTTATGATATGGCCCTAATATAATGGGATATAATAATCGTTAACTAGTCTTGTCCTTCAGATGATTAAAAATTAGAGAATTATCAATTAACAATAATAGAAAATAATATGATTTTCAGTGTCATTTATTTTGTTACGTTCTGACTTGTATTTGATATGATTATATTTCGAAATGTGTAAATATATATGTTGTACCTTTATTGTTTGTTATGATCGATCAGCCTCACCTATTGAGTATTTCACGAAATACTCACCTCTTACTCTCTCTCTCTCTCCCAAGATAAGAACGAAGAGCGGCTAGTCGAGGGGCAAGAGATGTTCTAAGGGTGGTGATGATCAATCTCAAAGCCATGTTTTAGTTATGCTTTTAGTTCAATTGTAATTGTTTCCACACTTTATCTATTTTGACTTTTACATTGTAAGGACAAGTTTATTTATGAAAAAACACCAGTTTGTTGTATATGGTACTACGAGGCTTATTGTTTACAATGTTAAATTGTTAAACAATATCGGATGTTATACACCTCGGTCTCGGGGCCTGTGACTAAAGACATGCTTGTCTCCATAATAGACAAAGGAGGTTCATTTGAATAAAATGATCAATGTCGATACCCAAAAACTTATCATATTGTGTCACAAAATCTATAAATTATAACAAAATAATCACACCATTAATAAAATTAGTCAGCTTCTTAAATTGCATATAGCCTACCTGTACATCTTAAATCGCCGGCCTAACTGCAGCCCTAATCCTCTAATCACATGCAAGATGGTAAAGTTTATTAAGCTAGTAGGCTTATCATCTATTGGAGGCACACTGCATGCTGCAAAAAGAACCACTGAAGCTACATGGAATTGAGTTAAGGTCAATTACTTTTGAAAGGAAAAATTATCTTGGATTCCAAATATAATTTATCCCTTGAAATATTTTTTATATAGATAAGATTTCATGAGATATTGAATTATTGCTTTTACCTTTCTAGATATGATATTTATGATAATGATTTTTAAGATATGGTATTATTGATTTTTTTGTAAAAAAGAGGTTGTTTCTAATAGAACTCTTGATTTCTATATCTTGAATATTTTTTTGAAGATGAATCCTAGAAGATGAAACAACTATAAATAAAGGAAGCAAGTTAAGAAAAGGTGTGGTCGTTCCTTTTGGTGCTTTAATTCTATTTGATCTCAAGATCGATTCGTCTTTCACTCTCTACTGGAAGTTTTTGTGGCTGCATATCGTCTGCACTTTGCATGTATTTGTGGCTGTATATCGTCTGCACTTTATATGTCATGGATTTCAGAGAAAAACATTCTACAAGGACGTTGTTGTTTTGAATAGTGATGTTTCATGTGTTGCCATGATTGTTGGAGATATCTACAGACAACATCCGTGAAGGAGCTGGCTGAAGATTTGTTTTTGTTGCTCCAATTTTTGGCATCACTTTTTTTCTTTCTTAATTGTCTTTTAGTGTTTAATTGTTTTAGAAAACATGTTATTTTCTCAACGTGTTGAGAAAATTGATTTTCATTAAAATCACTAGTGATTGGTTTTGTAAACTGAAAGTTATTTTCTAGTGATCACTTTTGTCCTGAGCCATTGCACAAGTATAACATACTTGTGTAAAATTTATTATGTTCCATCGCATCTACTTAATATTGATTTGTGTTACAAACTTAAATATTCCGCTGCATGTTGTTTGAAATGTTGTAACATTTCACGTAACACTTAATTCTGATAAAACACAAATTTACGGTCACATACGAGATTACTTGTTTTTAACTGTTGGACAAATAGGTCCCAAACCTTACAAATTTTCAGCGAAAAAATATCTGCATATCTATTTTTTCTTGTAGAACATAAAAATAGGGAGTCATTGAATTTAGAGGACCATGCACGTTCCAATATTTTACCGACCTCAAAATTGTGTTAGGAAGAGAGTATCAGTCTCAATTCCCAAAACGATAAATCGCACGAGAAATAAATACTAGAACACACGAGATTTATAGTGATTCATTCTCAATGTAAGAGTTACGTACTTGTCACCGATAAAATATTTTCACATTAACTATAATAAATTTTTCAGATTTATAAAAAGCAAATCGTTTATAGAGTTACTGAATAATATTGTTTCTAAATTTTCAATAGATATCACTCATTAATAATCAATAACACGGCGATTTTAAAATTCAAAATGATGATCACATGTAGTTTTACGTATTTAACCACAATCTTGCATGCTTGCATCAATTTGTGCGTGAATAGAGTTTCTAGGAATTATAAAAACTAGCGTCTATGTACATGCTTATACAGTCGATTTTTTTTAAAAAAAATTCTTTTAATTAATTATTATTTTTAATAGAATAATTTATATTAAAATTCGAATAATATCATAATTATAAAAATTGACGAAAAAAATTATTTTAATTAATTAATATTTTTAATAGAATAATTTATATTAAAATTCGAATAATATCATAATTATAAAAATTGACGAGGAGTCATAATGCATGCAATCTGTGGAATTGGCGGTACCTAACTTACCAAATTTTTCGTCTCTTTTAGGCTAACATTTAATACAGTAGAGATAGAGACAGAGACAGCGATAATAAAAAATATAAACCGCTTAAAAATTCATTTCTTATCTATAATATATATTATCTCCTATAGTTTAGGACACCTAAAATAATTAATTTTTTTTTACGGTGAAATCTTGTAATTTATTGAAAAGTTAAGATGAATTTTAATGTCATGATGAATTTTTTAAAATACTAACAATATCCTTCTAAAATTATAAAGTACTTTATTTTCTTTTAACAAAAAATATTATAAAAAACTATTTTAGTAATTTGTGTTTTTCTTTCATCACTATCATATATACTGTTCAAAAAATTTTAAACTACTAAAATATTTCTTTAA
Organism: Primulina tabacum; assembly: GCF_025594145.1. Taxonomy (NCBI): domain Eukaryota; kingdom Viridiplantae; phylum Streptophyta; class Magnoliopsida; order Lamiales; family Gesneriaceae; genus Primulina; species Primulina tabacum. The sequence goes on along the minus strand of NW_027459919.1, from coordinate 33,201 downwards.
TATTTATTCAAACTTTGGAATTTTTAAATGATTATATCATTTTATTAAAAAATATTAAATTATAAATAAAAATGTAAAACAAAAATATCACATATATATACACATAAAGCTTGCAAAAAAATCGCTAATATTCAATAAACATCGAGTTCCAAGTTTAGAGTATTTAAAAAATATATTATTAGAATTAATGCGTGTCATCTTAAGATTTTCTCACGTTAAAACGTAATTTTGTTAAAAAAATCGCATTTGGAATTGCAGTCTAATCAATTAAAGATTGAAATAATAAAAAGAATAATTGTAAACAAAATGGACAAAGAATTTTTTTTATTACAACACATGCGGAGAGGAGGATCGAACCCAAGGAGGAGAACCAATTAATCTGACGAATGAGACCACTAGACTACAAGTCCGATCTCGAAAATGGACAAAGAATTGAGGTGTCTAAAGTGGGGATTCGGGATAAATATATACTTGTAGATATGGTGGAAAATGAGCCACGACTGAAACTACTTGGAATGGAATGTAATGTCGCCTGATATTTTTTGTATATAATATTATAGATTTTTTTTTAAGATATACTATAATATTACTTTTTGTTGACTTGACTATTATGCTATAAATAGACGCACATCTGCATCCTTCATTTTGTTAAATATTTTTTTCTATTACATATATAATACACTGAAAAATGGCTCAAATTTCAAAAGATATGGTTCGCCCGATAGACAACTTTGCTCCAAGCCTGTGGGGGGATCAATTCTTGAAGTTTACATGTGATAATGAGGTAATTTGTTTATGTGTCTTATGTTTTTTTTTTATAACTGACAAGTACATGCATATATTGTATTGTTATTCTTAAGTTGTAATAATTGTCCATGTCAGAAGAGAAACCGTAACGTGACGTTTGAGTTATTACACCTTTTAAATAATGGAGTTGCACAATATCCACTAACTATAACTTTTCGTAAAACGTCAAGCGCTCAGTTCTACAATTAGTATCAAAATTAGAATCACATGTTTGATTCTCATTGAATATAAATAAGTTAAATTATTGGGAGGGGAACATTGAGGTTCAATAATTACCCATATTTGAGAGAAATCGAATCCTGATACTTGAGCTTACTGCTCAATAATTGTCCCTTCCGTAAGAGAATTAGAAACGTGACGTTTGAGCTTCTATGATATTTAAAAGATTGAAGTTGTATCATTAGCATTAGGTATAACTTTTTGTACAATGACTAAGTGTTTGATCATACAGAAGAGACATTTTAATTGTCACTCGACACGAGACATGACCATTATCAAAATGTTATTACCCTATTAATCAAAAAGTTATCAATAACAGCAAAATAATATAGTTTTTCAATGCAGGAATAGCTAAAAATATAAACCGAAAAGATACCGCAAAATTATATAGTTTTTCAATGCAGGAATAGCTAAAAATATAAACCGAAAAGATACCGCAAAATTTCTGGTTGTCATATTAAATATCCAACGTCAATAAATAATATTTTCATGATTGATCCAAATAATCTAGTATATTAGAAATAGGCTCACTTAATTTAATATTATCATATTAATATTAAATTAAGTTTCATGCATGACGGTAAGTATGAAATTTAGGCTCACTTAATTTAATATTATCATATTAAAGGGTTCTTGTACAAAATTTTCTGTTGCAACATTTAGTACACATAATCTACGAATATGGAAAAAAAATTGGAAAATCTTTAACTATTATGGATATATACAACATTTTCTTGAAAGAACCGTGTGACATAACTTTGGAATAGAGATTTATCATTCATATAGATCTAATGGAGTGAACAATGTTGTAATTAACGATGAAACTATGTTTATTAATATTATAAAAATGCATGGAAATGAAATTTATATTATAAATGTGGAATTAAGAAAGTGCTATTTCATCTTTGTTGGTCCCACGTGCGGAATTTGAAATAATAAAACCCGAAAATAAAGAATAAAATGGACACCGAGATTTACGTAGAAAACCCCTAAAAATTATTAGAGTAAAACCACGGGCAAGATGAAAAGAATTTCCACTATAATATTTTGTGGTATACAACTCACTCACTGTGTTTCCAAAGAGAATACACACTCTCTTAATACATGAGAAAAAAACACCTCACAAATATTATAGAACTATGCTAGACCACTTGAGCATTTCCACTAAAGATTTGATTGCGAATCAAACGCATCTCCACACATCCTTTCAATCTTGCCATTTCCTGCTAGTTATGTTTCTGCTAGACCACTTGAGCATCTACACCACTCAAACTTATCAGTGTTTACTGTCTTGGTCAGAAAATCAGCTATGTTATCCTTCGTATGGATCTTCTGCATATACACGCTTCCTTCTTCTACTACTTCCCGCACAAAGTGAAAATGTACTCCAATGTGTTTAGTCCTGGAATGAAAGGCTGGATTCCTTGCGATGTGCAAGACACTCTGACTATCACAAAAACAAAGGAACATTCTCTTGTTTGTGTCCGATTTCCTCCAATAACCTTTTAATCCATATGCCATGTATTCTGCCTCTGTTGTAGATAACGCTACAACTGTTTGCAGTTTTGAAACCCAGCTTACTTCTCCCCTCGCAAGTGTAAACACATAACCAGTAGTAGATTTTTTTTTTTATCAGGATCACCTGCATAATCTGAATCGACATAGCCCCTGAGTGTAAAATCTGATCCTCCATAACATAATGCAACATTTGAGGTACCCTTAATGTATCTAAGGATCCTCTTAACAAATCTCCAATGCTCTCGTCCAGGATTCGCCATATATCGACTAACTGCTCTCACTGCTTGAGCAATATCCGGTCTTGTATATATCATAGCGAACATCAAACTTCCCACTGCTGATCCATACGGTACTCGAGACATCTCCATCCTCTCTGCTTCACTGCTAGTACACATCTCGGAGGATAACTTGAAGTTAACAGGAAGAGGGGTCGAAATTGGCTTACCATCTTGCATGTTGAAGCATTGCAAGATTTTTTTCAAATATGTTTTCTGGGAAAGCCAAATCTTTCTGTTACTTCTGTCTCCGTGAACTTGCATCCCTAGAATCTTGTTTGCTGGTCCCAAGTCCTTCATATCAAATTTCTTAGCCAACTGTGCCTTCAATCCTTGGAACTGATCTTTGTTGGGGCCTGCTACCAAAATGTCGTCCACATACAACAACAAAATAATATAATCATCATCAGACCTCTTGAAATATATACAAGGATCTGCACTCAGTCTGTTGTATCCAAGGCTCATGATATATGAATCAAATCTCTTGTACCAACATCTCGGCGCCTGTTTGAGACCGTACAGAGATTTCCTCAACCTGCAAACCAAGTTCTCTTTGCCTTTTTCTGCAAAACCTTCTGGCTGGAGCATATAGATTTCTTCTTCAAGATCTTCATGAAGAAATGTTGTTTTCACATCTAGCTGTTCTAGAAGTAGGTCAAACACCGCACACAATGTCAACACTACTCTGTCTTTTGAAAGTCGAACCACAGGAGAAAATATCTCATTGAAGTCAATGCCTTCTTTCTGAGCATACCTTTTTACCATCAATCTAGCACGATACCGCTCCACTTGGTTATTGTCATCACGCTTGATCTTATAGACCCATCTATTTCCAATGGCTTTCCTTCCTTGTGGTAGTGTAATAAGATCCCAAGTTTTATTCCTGTCTAATGCCTCCAACTCTTCTTGCATTGCTATTATCCACAAGGATACATCCGAGCTTTGAGTAGCCTCGTGGAAACTCGATGGCTCACCATCATCTGATAATAGACAATATGCAATGTTACATTCAGTGACATAATCTGAAAGCAAACTTGGTGGTTTTCTGTCTCGAGTTGACTGCCTCACATTGGAAACCTTTGACTCAACATGTTCTTGTTCTTCGTGCTCTGGCACTGCTTCACAAGAAATTTGACCTTCGTCCGTCTTATTTTCCACCTGAAAAATAGTAGTTTCTGAATTCGATTTGCCTTTGTCTCACTTTACTTTATCTTCTTCGAAGATAACATCCCTGCTGATGACAAGTTTGTGAACAGTAGGATCCCACAAGCGAAATCCCTTTACTCCATCAGCATAACTCAAGAAGATACATTTTCTGGATTTCGAATCCAACTTCGATCTTTCTTGCTCATTGTACAGAACATACAGAGGACTTCCAAATGTATGCAAATGAGAATAATCTGTCGGCTTCCCAGTCCACATCTCCATCGGAGTCTTCAGATCAATCGCCACTGAAGGAGAACGATTGATAATATAACAAGCGGTTTTGACTGCTTCCGTCCAAAATGACTTTTCTAGACCTGCAGCCCTCAACATAACTCTTGTTCTGTCCAACAAGGTTCTGACATATAACTCTCAGGTGCAACATATCCAAACCCACGATGTATTCTTTCGTTATTATAATAAACACGCTGACTAACTTGAATTTCATGCTCTAAGTGATCATATATTGTGTATGATCTGACAAAATCTATGAATTTAAACTTTCATTTCTCTTCACACAATTAAATACTTGTTTCAGATGAATTACATTCATCTTGATCAAAGCCTAAGCCAGTTTTGGGTGTGAAAAACCAGGAGAGTTCGAAAGATTGTGTCTCAACCCTCCAACACTTCTGAAGATGATAGATTTCTCATCATTAAACTCAAATACAAAGAAATGGAATACGAATCTTTTGGTCTTTGGAGAGCCTCTATTTTTGGATTCGATTTTTAAGCCTAAAACTTTCTACATTTACTCTCTAATCAACTAAAGATTGAAAAAAAAATGTAATTCCAAAAAAAATGGAAAAACACAAAGATAGGGAGATTATTGGGGAAATAACTGGTAAGAGTGAATTGAATAAACATTCTCATCTCATTCTCTGTACGCATATAATTTTGATGGGATAACAGTTCCAATTCTCCATTATCATATTTTACAAAAAAAATTCTTATCTTCATAATAATAATGATAATTTAAAGTTTTGTGCTTTGATATCTGAATTCATAGCAACAAAAATGGCCCAAATTCCAGAGAAAATTGTTTGCCCGATAAGTAACTTTGCTCCAAGCGTATGGGGGGATCAATCAGTTCTGGAGTTTTACATTCTACAATGAAGTAATTTGTTTCTATTTCCTTTGTTATCATCATAACTACAACTACAAAATTACTTGATTTTCTTCTACTAGATTTATTTAATGGGAAAATGTTTTTTTTATCTATTAAATTATTCAATTTTGGGTTATGATTATCTAAAGAAAATGAAAACAAATTATTTAAATGTACCAAAAACTTTTCAGTGGTAATTATTTAAACATAGTTTACTGTTTGTTTACTCGTGAATTCTTATAATTGAAGCCAACAATGATAAAAAAAATGGATTTCAAAAACTATTTATTTATGTAGATCCAAAGTGTCGATATTATAAAAAACTATATGTAATATTAATTATATACAATTCTAATATTTTAAATTATACAATAATTCATATATAACGTGTTTATCATTTTCTTAATAGAATGTCACATCCCGAGATTAGGCCCGTATAAACACAACAGTATATTGAATAGTTGAAAGATGAAGTGAAGACCCGGATTATCGGGTCAAAGGAAGGTCCAATTTAGACAATGTTTTTGGATGAAATAATAATCGAAATTTAAACATAAAAAAATAGCACCTAAAATTTAATTTCATAAATATAAATTATATCCTCTTAATTTTCGGTTTGATCCGAGTTCCACTCAGCATCCACATGATATTTCTAACTCTCCTACGAACAAAAATGACTCGATAAACCATATTTTTTTCCAGTCGAAGAAGTTTTGGTAAAATGCAGAATTTATTTATTCACATTGACATTTAACTAAAATTTAGCACATATTTTGTAAAATTTTCATTATTGCAATACATCTCTTGCTCCATCATGGATAAAGGTAGCGAATATTAATGATCTAACCCTTTTAAATTATACAATGATCGCACGTAATTTTATGCATTTCAATACAAAATGCATTATTACACTGATTATTTAAAGCTGGGAATAAAAATAAAAATATTTATTTTTTTTAAAAATGGAGCAACGCATATGGATATTTTTTTCTTTGAGGCTAGAGATCATGTGGTATTAGTGTATTAGAGTCAACTTCCAGAAGAGATTCCCGACGAAAGATTAATTAGGATAAGTAAAAAGATTAAAGTCAACTTTCAGAAGAGAAATGCATGATGCAATGCAAGTTGATGCCTATTATTTTTAATATATACTAGTAAAAGATGCACACACGTTGCATCTGTTATTATTATTTTTAATTTGATCAAATAATAATAAACAATTAACACGAGATTATGTGGTGTTAAAGTATTAGAGTCAACTTTCGGAAGGGATTCCCAGAAGATTAGGATAAGTAAAAGATTCCAGGAGAGAAATCAGGCATTTACACTCTCCTTCCTTATTTAGAAATCATGCTAAATTCCACTTCATTCATCATATGAAATCAGCTCATAAACTCCTTTATAAGCTTCGTGTTTGATCTCCATCAAACTATAGTCGCCAAATTCCAACTGCTTGAAATTTGACTATCTCAACGGGAACAAAGAATCTGATACTTGTGTGACCCTCAATGGTTCAGGGATACAGCTAGCCGTGAGTTCACATCTCCATGTGATTCAGAATAACATTTATTCTTATTCGGGTTTACCCTAGTTAACCTCATTCTTTTCATCAACTCCTTGATCAAGAATGTCAGAACTCACTTCTGATTGCACCCATCGGATCATGGTAAGAGCGTCTAGTAGCATCGCCCCAGGATCCCTTAGGTATCACTGATAGTGTCCGCAAGAACCTTTAGTCATGGTTAGCGTACAGTACGATCCCTTCAACACATATATCCCGATCGAATCTGCAACCATTGGTATATCGAGAGTTGCATATGAATTCGATAACGATGTGATTTATCTTTGAGTATTAATAGTGGCATGGCATGTGCAACTAGGAAAACACCTTTCCCTAAAGCACATTTCTTGTTCTGGCCAGAGACTCCTTGCACTATTAACTCATCAGATCACATAAGATATCTTCACCCGTAGGCGATCGGTGAATCCCCGACTACAATGCATTTGCTCCTACGTATTTCGAAACTGCATCCAACCTCACCACCTGATGACCCTCGATGGAGTCTGTAAACGGATCAAAGTGCATGCTAGTACGTATAGCCCCTACATTGTCCCGGGTCAAAGGACTAATGGTGTACAATCATAACTGCGAATTATTCCACTCGATAAGTGGGAACCACTTGGATAGTCCGAGGGAGGGTTGTTCAGTGCATCATCATATGATCACCCATCTGTGTGAATGGACATCTCCATACCCTTGCCAATGAAACATGGCGTTTACACCACAAATGCTAGTCTCAAGCTCGAGCGACCTTTATCCTTGTTTTAGGCGGCTGATTCGACTAGGAACCTGTTTAGAATATACGGTACACTTCCTAATGAGTTTCATGATCTTACGTTGTGACACAGACCTCATGGTACCTATTGTATATTCAAGGATTTTATCTATGCAGCTTGCATGGGTATACACATAAAGTATAATGCCATAATCGAATAAAATCGTAAAATATTATTAAAATAAAGATTGTTTTGCATTAGAGTCAATAAAAGCCCTAGCCACAAGTTGGCTTGCCGGACACCTACTCTAACAATCTCTCACTTGCCCTATAGAGAACTACCCATAGATCTTAGACCCATTGCTTCGCGATGCTTCTCAAACAATTGTCCTGGCAGGGCCTTCGTCAGTGGATCAGCAACGTTATCTGCGGAGGCGACTCTCTCTACTGAAATGTCTGCTCTTCCCACAATCTCCCGGATTATGTGGAACTTCCTCAGTATATGTTTGGATCGCTGATGAGACCTCGGTTCCTTTGCTTGCGCAATGGCATCGGTGTTGTCACAGTAGACCGGGATTGGTTCAACTGTTTGAGGAATGATATCCAACTCTTGGATGAAATTCCTCATCCAAACGCCCTCCTTTGCTGCAGCCAATGCAGCTATGTATTCGACCTCAGTGGTTGAATCCGCTGTGAATCCAATGCAGCCAATGCAGCTATGTATTCGACCTGCAGCTATGTATTCCAAGACACAACACCACCATTGAGCTTGAATACAAATCAAGAGGTTGATTTCGAATCATCCACATCTGTTTGGAAGCTAGAATCAATGTAGCCTTCCAATTTTAGTTCTCCACTCCCGTATACAAAGAACAAATTTTTAGTTCTTCTTAAGTACTTAAGAATGTCCTTCACTGCTTTCCAACGCAGTGGACCGGAATTCGACTGATATCAGCTGGCAACATGCATATGCCACATCAGATCGAGTAGATATCATACCATATATAATACTGCCTATGGCAGTCACATCTGGAATGCGGCTCATGGTTTCTATCTCTTCATCAGTCTTAGGGCACATAGACTTGGATAGATTCACACCATGAGATATTGAGAGATATCCTCTCATGGACTCCTCCAGAGAGAATCTCCTCAGTATGGTATCGATATATGTGGATTCGGTGAGCCCCAACATCCTCTTTGATCTATCCCTATAGATCTCTATTCCTAATACATATGATGCTTCACTCATATCCTTCATGGAGAACTTACCAGCTAAACCTAATTTAGTTGACTTCAACATGCCTACATCGTTCCCAATGAGTAGTATGTCATCAACATAAAGCACTAGGAATGTCACTACACTCCCACTAACTTTCTTGTAAACACAAGGTTTCCTCAGGATTTTTGGCAAAATCAAACTCTTTGATAGTGTTGTCAAATCTGAGGTTCAAGCTCCTTGATGCTTGTTTGAGTCCATCAATGGATCTCTGAAGTTTGCATACTTTATGCTCACTTCCTACTGATGTGAATCCTTCAGGTTGAGACATGTAAATCTCTTCCTTAATCTCCCCATTAAGGAACACTGTCTTCACATCCATTTGCCATATTTCATAGTCATACCATGCTGCTATGGCTAGCAGTATCCTAATGGACTTGAAAATTGCGACTGGAGAAAAGGTTTCCTCATAGTCAATACCTTGCCTTTGAGTATATCCTTTTGCTACCAATCTAGCTTTGGAGGTCACCACCTTCCCATCCGCTCCAAGTTTCCTTTTGTAAATCCATTTGCATCCTATGGGAACAATTCCCTCAGGTGGATCTACTAAGGACCATACTTGGTTCGAATACATGGAGTCCATTTCGGACTACATGGCTTCAAGCCATTTAGATGAATCGGCATCAGACAATGCTTCCTTGAAATTTCTTGGATCACATTCAGGAATGGGTTCACCTTGGCCCTCTTCAAGAAGCAGGCTCAACCTATTAGGCGGTCTCGAGATTCTTTCGGATCTTCTAAGAGCTTGTGTTTCTTTGATTGGCTGTTGGGGTGTGGATTCTACTACTTGTGTAGTGGGTGGTTCTCGAATCTCATCGAGTTCTATCATCCTGCCTTTTCTATCTAATAGAAATTCCTTCTCTAAGAAGGTGGCATTCCTTGAAACAAACCCCTTTGTTTCACTAGGATAAATAGAAGTAGTATCCAACAGAGTTACTTGGATATCCGACAAAGTATCACAAATTGGCTCTACTATCCAATTTGTCTTCCACTGCCTGCTTCACGTAAGCAAGGCATCCCCATATTCTTAGATAAGAATATTTGGGCGGCTTTTCCATCCATATCTCATATGGAGTTTTATCCACTGCCTTTGTATGTACTTGATTCAACAACCTTGCCGCTGTTTCAAGCACATATCCTCACAGGGATGGCGACAACTCAGTGAATCCCGTCATAAATCGGACAATGTCCATCAATGTCCGATTACGACGTTTTAACACACCTCAACTAGGGTGTAGCAGGCGGAGTCCACTATGAGAGAACTCATTCTCTTTAAGGTAGTCTTGAAACTCATTACTCAAGTATTCTCCACCTCGATCTAATCGTAGTGTTTTAATACTCTTTCCTAATTGTTTCTCTACTTCTGCTCTGAATTCTTTGAACTTTTCAAATGCTTCACACTTGTATTTCATTAAATACACATACCCAAACCTCGAATGGTCATCGGTAAAAGTAATGAAGTAGATATGGCCAAATCTCGTGCTAATACTTAGCGGGCCATACACATTTGTATGGATCAAATCCAACAGATCATGTGCACGTTCCACTTTCCCTAGGAAAGGGGCCTTAGTCATTTTTTCTTTCAGACAAGACTCACACGTCTCTTAGAGAGTTTATGTGTGACGAGTCAAACATGCCCTCTCCCACTAGCTTGTGGATCCTTCTTTGGGAAATATGTCCTAGCCTAACGTGTCACTAATGTGCTTGGTTTAGACTATCTTGTTTTCTTTTGGTTGTTGCTGAAATTATGTTTACTTGGACATTCACTTATCATTTCCAAAACATTTCTGGCCCAGATAATTTCTTATGTCCACACTTCTTGCAGTGAAATATACATCTTCTAAATTATAGGGTCTTGTCAAATTCCAGGCCCACCACCTTCTCATTAGGCCCAATCATACTTACACCATGTTCATGGGCAAGAGCCTCATCTTGCATGCGTGTAGTCATGTGTTCCTTGAAAGTGGTGTGCATTATTATGCGAGTTTTATGCACTATGCAACTCTTGCATGTGTATTTGAATGTCAACAGCATTCAAAATTTTCTCAAACTGTCTCTACAGTTCATTTGACATTGAAGCAAGTATATTACACTTTTGCTTGCACCCTATGGTCCTACCATCTTGCATGCTTTGTCAGTTCAGCAAGACTGACATTTAGTGTGTATGCTATTCTCTCCGAATTTAGAACAATTTTCTCAGCCAATCTTGAAAATTAGTGTTCGGTTAGCTTGTTTTAATGATAGAAATGGATTACGTGACGAAATCGTAAATATACTGATATGGAAACAGAATAAACGTTGCCGACTATTTTAAAATATTTTGTAAGACGTACAATATGGTCTTTTGTTTTTACGAATTGCCTCCCACTATTTTGACATTTTCACCACCCTCGACGGCAAACGGGAAATCCAATTTCCTTAGTGAGTACGCAAGGCCCAATTGCGAAATTATGATCCCGAATAATATCAGCCAATCATAACTTCCAAAAGGTAGAGCCCAATTGCAACTCCTTGCAACCCTTACGTAATTTTGCCTCACGTTTGAGGAGGGTCCAATAATATGATCCCTTTTCTCTTCACGTGTCGAGCCCGGCCCATCAATGTTGAACCTTAATGGACGGTCGCCATGAGATCCACCAATAATATGAGCCGAAGTCATGGGAGTTACACGTAGTTCATATCAAATATGACAGTGGAAGTCACAGCTTTCCGGCGTCCAGGCCTCCCCAATAATATGAGCCAGACACTGACCACGGGTAGCGTTCATCATGCAACCACCGTTGATGGAAGACAAAGAATTATTAAACTTTCTTTTAATTATCCTTTTAATGAGCTTGATTTAAATTTTGGATCTCATCCAAAATGAGGGATTTTAATTTTAAAAATTTGTCTCATCATTAATTTTAAAACTCGTGTCATGACTGTTTGTATGATTGCCGGATTCATGCAACTCTGGTTATTATATAATAACGCACATACTGATTATTTATAATATATCACATACATCATAAATAATAAAAGATGATCGATAACCGAGAGCTAATTGATCCGTACGAGCCACATACGGATCCATGTCCATAACCTAGGTAAATGCAGGGATGCAAATGCAATATTACATAAGCTTCCAATATTTTACATGTCTTCGATCTTCAAAACTCTTTTCGAGGATCGGGCCCACCATCTTAAAATTTTGATCTCCCATTAATTCTAATATTTACATTAAATATCCATGGCACATTGGGATACAAATTTAGGGGGTGGGAATGGACCATAAACCAGGTCCACTTTTAATTATCAAATAATCAAAAAAATTACAACATATAAAATATCCTAACATACACCTAGCACATTAGTCATGGCTCTCGATAATCCTTTTAACATATAATATCATATATTATATAAATCCGATAATATCACATATCATCAATAAATCGTGTATCTCGTAAATTATCACTAAACGCCATAATTATCAAATTAAATAAACACTTTTATTTAATTTCAAATAATTAAATTTCTTGTAAAACAACTTTTACCATAAATAATTAAAATCATATTTCAATTATTTATTTTGTAGGAAATTGATTTTATAAAAATTATTGTAGGGGTAAAATCGTCCGTAATTTCATAAAATATCAATTTAACCCAAAATTTTAAAAAATCAAAAAATTGCCCCTGGCCCGAACAATTCAAGCCCACGATCCAGCGCGGTGCCCGAGACGTTCTCGGGTACCCGTCCGCGCCGCCCGCTCGCTGCCCGATCCGATCGGGCGCTGGCGCGCGCCTGCCGTGCGGTGCCGTGCGCGCTCGCTGCGGGCGCGCCGCTCGGCGCCTGGCCCGCACGTTGCGCTGTCCTGTGCGCGCGTCTGTTCCGGGCAGACCAAATTTTAATTTTTTTTTTCAAAAACAGATTTTTCAAAAATAATTTTTCGGGGCGTTTTTCATAAAATTCTTACGCGGTTAGAAATAATAAACTCAATACAATTTAATTAAAACACACGATTGAGAATAATCTGGCTCTGATACCACTGTTGGGACATCAAATTCTCGCACCCAAGAAGCAACAGAAGTTTAAAAATTTTGGTCTTGGGCGTCGTGTGTTCAAAACATTCATAGGGTGTTTAGAATTATACCTTTGCGTTCTAAATGCTGGACTCCAAACAATTCTGATGTTTAAACGGATATAGCTCTTCTTGTAAATCTTTACGAACGGCTCTTCTCCTATGATCGCCTAATTAGGTCCACGATCGAAAACTGTTTTCCTCGTTTGGTTTGCACTAGAAAATCCAAACGATTTGCGCGTTGAGACTGTATCCTCCGAATTTCCAAAATCCGGAGACGAAGCGACACGGCGGTTGAAGAAACTTGTGGCCAAATTTTTCCCCTCAATTTTCAAGAGATGGCCGAGAGTTCCATCCTTCAAAAATCATGGTCTTTGGCTAATTAGTTCTTAATCAATTATTAAGCAATATTATGGATTCTTAATCCATAATTAAAACAAGTCTAATTTGTTTTGGCCAAAATTTCATTCCAATTCTCATGATGTTGCCGTGACTTTAAAGGAGAGATTGGAGAGGATTTGTGGTGATTTTGTGTGCAATTTTTCATCTCCCAAGAATGAGCCCTAATGTTGTATTTATAGAATGAGACTCCTAATCTAATTAGGAGTCCCTTTCCCACAAGGACTCTTATAATTTTATTATATTTAAACTCTCATATTATTAATATATAATGTATTTATTAACCTTTAATAATATATGATATAATAATATCATATACACATATTTTATATCTCCATATAAAATATATATACATGTATACTAATTAAATTAAATAATCATTATTTAATTAATAAATTAACTCCTTGGTTAATTTAATTCTAGACTCCTCTAGAACATATATGAGAATTTGTGCAAGTTAGTAGTCACCACTACTAGCACAATCATTTAATTAATAAATTCCAAATTCACTAAAAAAATGATTCCGAACTCATTATAACCACGAACGAAGATCCGAGAGCGCCGATGTACCAATGATACAAATCTTGTTCATATAATGAAAATCGAAAATTTCGAAGATCAAAATTTTCATTTACCAAATTTAGAACTTGCCATATATGACAGTAACCATATTTGGCAGCTGCCAGTTTTAGTGAACTCCTTCACAAAACAGGCAGTTCCACTCTTCTTCCTTATTTAGAAATCATGCTAACTTCCAGTTCTTCCATCATATGGAATCAGCTCATAAACTCCTTTATAAGCTTCCTGTTTGATCTCCATCAAACTAAATTCGCCAAATTCCAACTCCTTGAAATTTGACTATCTCAACGGGAACACAGAATCCGATACTTGTGCGACCCTCAATGGTTCAAGGATACAGCTAGCCGTGGGTTCACATCTCCATGTGATTCAGAATAACATTTATTCTTATTCGGGTTTACCCTAATTAACCCCATTCTTTTCACCAACTCCTTGATCAAGAATGTCAGAACTCACTTCTGATTGCACCCATCGGATCATGGTAAGAGCGTCTAGTAGCATCGTCCCATGATCCCCTAGGTATCACTGATAGTGCCTGCAAAAACCTTTAGTCATGATTAGCGTACAGTACGATCCCTTCAACACATATATCCCGATCGAATCTGCAACCATTGGTATATCGAGAGTTGCATATGAATTCGATAACGATGTGATTTATCTTTGAGTATTAATAGTGGCATGGCATGTGCAACTAGGAAAACACCTTTCCCTAAAGCACATTTCTTGCTCTGGCCAGAGACTCCTTGCACTATTAACTCATCAGATCACATAGGATATCTTCACCCGTAGGCGAATGGTGAATCCCCGACTACAATGCATTTGCTCCTACGTATTTCGAAACTACATCCAACCTCGCCATCTGATGACCCTCGATGGAGTCGGTAAACGGATCAAAGTGCATGCTAGTACGTATAGCCCCTACATTGTCCCGGGTCAAAGGACTAATGGTGTACAACCATAACTACGAACTATTCCACTCGATAAGTGGGAACCACTTGGATAGTCCGAGGGAGGGTTGTTCAGTGCATCATCATATGATCACCCATCTGTGTGAATGGACATCTCCATGCCCTTGCCAATGAAACATGGCGTTTACACCACAAATGCTAGTCTCAAGCTCGAGCGACCTTTATCCTTGTTTTAGGCAGCTGATTCGACTAGGAACCTGTTTAGAATATACGGTACACTTCCTAATGAGTTTCATGATCTTACGTTGTGACACAGACCTCATGGTACCTATTGTATATTCAAGGACTTTATCTATGCAGCTTGCATGGGTATACAGATAAAGTATAATGCCATAATCGAATAAAATCGTAAAATATTATTAAAATAAAGATTGTTTGGCATTAGAGTCAATAAAAGCCCTAGCCACAAGTTGGCTTGCCGGGCACCTACTCCAACACTCGCAATGTATATTTTACATGTTTATATTTTAAAAAAGGCTTGCATGCAATTATTATTGTTGTTTACATTTTTTTTATAATCGATTATCTAGACTTCAACGAAAAAATGATTGGAAAAATTCGTTTATCCAGGATGAATTGCCCTATTTTTTTAGTAGAAACTTTTGTTTATAGGCTATATTGATACTAAATTTCTTCACATGCAAGAGACATGATGTTAGATTATAAATACAAATTTAGGATGTTTAAATTTTGTTTCTGGTATAAGTATCGATTTTAGGCTCACTTCATTTAATATGATCATATCTTTAAAGGGTTCCTGCTAATTTAATCTGTTTCATGCATTTTGAAATTATAAGAGAATGTTTGATTGGTGTATTTTATGCAGATAGCAGAAAAATATTCCAAGGAAATTGAATTGTTGAAAGATGAAGTGAAGACTAAGTTAACAAATCCAGAAAGCAAAATGGTGGATACAATGAGTTTGATCGATGCACTAGAACGCCTTGGCGTATCGTATCACTTTGACGACGAAATCGAAGATAAATTGGAGCATTATTTTGGCCTGAATACAAATTATGAAGATGAGGCCTATGACTTAAACACAGTTTCAATCCATTTTCGATTGTTTAGGCAACATGGACTTCACTTAACTTCTGGTATATGCTATACCAGAAATATACATACATATATAAACGTACACTTGTGTGTGTGTGTGTGTGTGTGTGTGTGTATAAGATATATACCATAATTATCCTCTGAAAGATTGACTATCGTTATTATTTATGTTTCAATCAGATGTATTTAGCAAATTCAGGGGTGGCGATGGAAAGTTCAAAGAGTCTCTTAAAAGTGATGTTAGGGGTTTATTGAGTTTGTATGAAGCAGCACATTTGAGAAAGCGCAAAGAAAATATACTGGAAGATGCCCTTGTTTTCACAAAAGACTGCCTCAAATCCATGGCAACAAACCTCCAATCACCCCTCAACAGACAAGTCGAGCATGCCCTCGTGCAACCATTGCATTTGGGGTATCCAAGATTTGAGTCACATCATTACATCACTGTCTACGAGGAGGATGTATATTCTAGAGATGAATCACTTTTGAAGTTTGCTAAATTAGACTACAATGCAGTGCAAATGTTGCACAAACAAGAACTCTATGAAGTGTCGAGGTAACATTGCTGTCATAACTTAATGTCGAACACACACACACATTTTTATGTAACGAAGATTTAAGAAGTGACAATTTAAGACAGTCCTTACTTTTGGACAGGTTCATTAATTTTAACATGCATATCTTGAAACTTAAAATGTTTGTAATTAATTGTTCTTGTTATTTTACAGGTGGTGGAGAGAAATGAATCTTACATCCCAACTTCCTTATGCCAGAGATAGAATTGTCGAGTGTTACTTTTGGGCAATGGGAGCGTCTCATTTGCCACGATTTTCTCGAGCTCGAGTTATGTTGACAAAAGTAATCCAATTTTTATCTTTAACCGATGATACATTTGATGCTTATGGTACAATTGAAGAACTAGATACATACACTAAAGCAATTCAAAGGTAATTAAAAATAAAAAATTCACAACTTGGCTCTTAACAAATAAAATTTCTGCTCAATAATTCGTTGTTGGTTGTTTCAGGTGGGATATTAGAGAGATTGATCTACTCCCGGAGTACATGAAACCACTTTATACCGCCATTTTAAAACTCTATGCGGGATTTAAGGAAGAATTAGCAAAGGAAGGAAGATCCTATGCCGTCGACTATACGATAGATGCAGTATTAATTTTCTCATTATATTACAAGATAAAATCATTTCATCTGATTATATTGAATCCGACATATATGTTTGTAATTTGTATGCGATGTTGTTTAGTTCAAAGAACAAGTGAGGAGCTACAATGTGGAGGCCAAGTGGTTTATTGAGGGTTACTTGCCACCATTTTGGGAGTACCTTAGCAACGCGCTCACAACTTGTGCTTACTTCTTCCTTTCGAATGCATCATTGATGGGAACGGATTTTGCCACGAAGGTAGAGTTCGAATGGCTGAATATGATGCCGAGGATTCTTGGAGCAAGCCTAGAAATTAGTCGTTTGGTTGGTGATAAAGCTACATACAAGGTACAAACTGGATGACCATGATGTCTATATATCTAAGTCTAATCTGTAAAAGATTAATGATTTCGATACATGAAGGAAAAGGCGAGCTTTTTAACAGTATTTATGCCTAGATACCTGATGGAATTGGAAAATCTTTCTTTCTAATCTTATAGGTTTGAACTTCATTTCCAAGGTCCACGTACATGTGAAACTAATCATTATCATATATGCTTTCATCAATTCAAATATATTTTTATTTCATGAAAATGATTAACCTCAGTCCATGAACAAGTTAATTGTACGGCCTTACAAATACCTAAAGACTGCATCTGGATGGAATGATTTCAGTGGATTTGGTCTCAAATCCATTGTATCAGTTTGAGTAAAAAAAAATGATCTATACTTTTCAAATCCTTTTATCACAAATACTTCGGTCCAAACACAATCTAAACTTTATTCAGTAGTTTTAAAGGTAGTTTCTTAGGGTTCCGGAGGTAGCTTGCATGTGTATAGTACTTTATTCAGTAGGTTAAATCAGTATCTCTTACATATGCTCAACATATTCGTAGGTCGAAAAAGGAAGAGGCCAAAAATCCACCGGTATCGACTGCTACATGAAGGATTACGGTGTGACAATGGAAGAGGCAATGAATAAGATTGAGGAAATGACTACAGATGCGTGGAAGGATGTTAATGAGGATTTCAAGAGACCATTTCCGTGTTCGAAGGAGGTTCTTATGATAATCCTCAACATCACAAGGGTAATAGATGTAATATACAAGAACAATGAAGATGGATATACTCAACCAGAAAAGGTTATAAAGCCCCTCATAGTTGCAATGTACATCGAACCCTTCAAGATTTAGACATTTCAAATCAATGTAAGCATTGTTTTTGTTTCTGTTAACTATGTTTGATCAAGAATGTAACCTTTAACTTTGAATAAAATTAATTTAAAATAATTAGTTGTATTGTGCTAGAAAATTATGTTTCCTCGTGTACTTTATCTAATGTTTAAGGAATTTTTTTCTTAAAAAATATAACCTCCTTTGGAAAAAACACATAATACAAAACTTGAGATCATGTGTTTTTATTTAAAGAATGTTACAAATCAAAAAAGATTTTTGACCAGGATCAAACACCTAATTAACTGCCCATTTAATATGAGGTGCATGCATTAATTTCATTGTCATCAGCGTACATTTTTAATTGTTCATGAACCTGTTTGAATAGATTAATGCGTCTGTAAATTGGACAAATGTTTACCTAAGTTGTGTTAATTGTTATTTCCCAATGGAGAGACAATTCTTCAACTTAATTTTCATTTGATGATGATGTGTTCTTTTTCTATTTCTTATGTTGTTTAAACATTAGGTGCAAGAGATTATACTATTATTATTAGTTTCAAAATTCAATATTGACTTAATGGTCAATCATGGCAAAGATGTTGATGCAGTAAATATACAATGTTACCGAAATTAGTAGATCTGAGTGATCAGTCAATCCGTGTGTCTAGATGATCCTTCAGTGGTTCTCACAAGTAAACTTTGGGGGTCACCACCTATATCACGAACAATGTTAGAGGTGTTTGAGGATACCCGGAGAAAACCTTCCGACGCTTAAGTCAGGGATCACTTCAAGAAATGTACTCCGGAAACTAGAGATTGTTTAGAGTAAAAAATAGAGTATATATACCTTGAAATGAGGATGATCTTCCGTTTATTTTCCAAGATTGATAATAAGCTTGAAGGTGTGACCCATTTCTTTTGGGTTTAATGACATTTTTTTTAGAGTTTTTCAACAAAATCATGTTTCTACACAACTATGAACATGGTAAACAATATGCGGAAGCTGTTCAAGCGTTACCTCCGGTCATCGAATAATTTGTACGTTTTCTGTTTTCCTCCAATTGAAACCTTCTAAGCACTCCAACTATATTGGAAACAAAACATATATAGATTTCTTAAGCTTACATACCAAATGTTTACCATTACTAGAGAAGAATCCTTCAGGTTGTTTCATATAAACCTCTTCCTCTAATTCTCCGTTGAGAAAAGCCATTTTCGCATCCATTTTTAGTAAATCTAAGTCAAAATATGCAACTAATGCTAGAATGATATGAAGAGAATCTTTCTTAGATACAGGAGAAAAAGTCTCCTTATAGTCAATTCCTTCCTGCTGAGTGAATCCTTTATCTATGAGTTTTGATTTATATCTTTCAATGTTGTCTAATGAGTCTTTCTTTGTTTTGAAGACTCATTTACATCAAATGGATTTTACACCATCAGACAACTGAACAAGATCTCATACTCCAATAAATGCCATAGAATTCATCTCTTTTTTCATAGCACTAAACCATAATTTTGATTCATTACAACCAATGGATTTTAAAAACGTTTCAGGATCATTTTCAGCTCCAATGTTAAAATCCAATTTTTGTAAATACACAACATAATCACTAGATATAGTTGATCTTCTAATTCTAGTAGATCTCCTTAGGTTGTTTGGTTGATCAACAATTTCTTGTTGTTCTTCATTAACAACTTGATCTACTAGATTTTCATCAGCGATTTTTGGAACTTTAGTAACCGGTTGCCTAACACTTGTTTGGTCTTGAGGAGTGTGAATAACGATCAATCTATCATTTGAATAAGAGGGGTTGTGAATTATTGTGATCTTTCTAAAAAAACTATGTCATTTGAATGATCACTCCCACTAATCAAGTCATTTTAAATAAATTTTGCATTTCTTGATTCTAAAATTCTAGTGTTTTGAGGTTTACAATATAATCTGTACCCTTTGGATTTTTGGGCATATCCGATGAAATATCAACTTATAGTTCTTGGGTCCAGTTTCTTTTCATGTGAGTTACAAACTCTTATTTCTGAATGAAAACCCCAAATGTATATATGTTGCAAACTCAGTTTTCAACATTTTAATAATTCAAATGGCGTATTTGGAACAGCCTTAGTTGGAACTCGATTTAATATATACATATTCCCATGCTCTTGGAGAAACTTCGCAAACGGACAAGGTGTCTGTCCATTCTCAATGTATTTACCATAATATTCTCCACCGAACCGTTGTCTATTATTGTGTTTTTTTGGGCTACGACAACGGTTTTTAAAAACCGTTGTCTTTCAGCTGGTTTTATTAGAGCTATGACAACAGTTTTTTAAAACGTTGTCTTTTCTTAGGTTTTTATATGGTTAACGACAACGGGTTTACAAAAACCGTTGTGGTATAATTTTTTTTAAAAAAATTTGTAGTGTTATATACACTTGCAATAAAAGGGAGAAGAAAAAGAAAGAAAACCCAAACCCATTCCCACGCTACATCGCCCTCTTCCCCCCAAAATCCCAATCCGACGCCGCCGCTTCTCAATGCCAAGGAAAAACGGCCGACCACCGTGCGATCTAGCCATCAAATTCGCGACCTTGGTTCGCCAAGAAGACACCATTATCTTTTATCTGATCGAGAGAGCTACCCATTGCAACACGCAGCAAAGAAAGCGAACACAGTCTGATCGAGAGAGCTACCCATTGCTTTACCTTTCCCTTTCACAAAGCATAAAAGCGAACACAGTCTTTTGAGACCCTGCCCTCTTCCACCTCCGCCGGCGGTGGCGCTTCGAAACTCCTGCTTGTTGTCAAAAATCTCTCCGCCGTAATCGCGGAGTGCAAGCAGCCCATTCTTAAAGGCGTTAATCTTACGGTTCACGAAGGCGAGGTACCTAATTTAAGTTTTTCCCCCCTTGTGTGGTATACAAAATGATGTCGATATGGTTTATTCCATTTTGCTGCATATGTATTTTTTCCACCCAATTTGATGCAATTATGATAAACAGTTAAGTGGGGGCTAAGTTGGACGGGTATAGATGTTAAGTGGGCAAGATGATAGTTTGATAACGAAATGTAATTTATCTTTTCACAATTCTGCTGTGTAATCTTGAAGATCACAATATTATATACCGTTTTATGGATATTATGCGGAAAGACATTGACATTTTTGTTGCATTCAAATCGGCTTTATGAATTTAATTTGTGTTCCACGGTGATGTATTGCATCTGTTGGAAGGATTCGAGTTGAATATTTTGTAATCACATGACCACTTTTATATTGTAGCGTAGGTGTTCGAGAATTTGCTTAAACTAGGTTTTTTTTTCCTTGCAAATTTTTGGCAAAACCTTTTTTTTGTTGATATTTTCTTTTTTCGATAAAGCATGTATATTTTTAGTGAGACGAATTAATAATGATGGTTGAGAGGGAAACTAAAACTATATATATATCTTTTATTGAACAAAAGTAAATATTGAGACAAATAAAGGTTTTACTCTAATTCTAGTTGTAAGCACATAGTTTTTCAGTTTCTTTGACTCCTAATTTGGTTGTTGGATATGAAAGGTTCATGCTGTGATGGGAAAGAATGGATCTGGGAAGAGTACATTCGCAAAGGTCGGTGCCTTTTTCGTGGTTTTTTGTGATTTAAATATTGTAGTTTCAGACGCATATAAAGAATGAGTCGAGAATGTTATATTTCTTGTCGAGCTCAAGTTTTAATTGCTTTATTTTATTGGGCTGAATTGAGCTCATACAAGCTGATTATATGAATTTTGGGTTAAGAACAAGTTTGAGTTATTCTCATTGAATATAAATCCTTCAAGCTTGTACTTTAGCTAGTCTGAGCAAGCTTCTTTGATGCGGATTTGAGCGGTAATTCCTTTGTTATGGTTGTTTTTCAAGTGTAGTTGTGTCACGTGATGGGCCTGATATGAATTTTTCATTCTTTATGTGCACAAAATTGAAGGTGACAGTGGGGTAGGAAATTTGCTTACTTTCAAGTTTACAGTCGGTAAAAAAGCTGTGGCGACGGTTTCTTGCAGGTATGTTTCTGCATATTTACGAAATAAATTAATGTCATTTTTGATAAAGCCATCGCCACAAAAATACAACGAATGAAGCTATGTAACACGAGCATTGTTGATAGATTCATCACAACATTGATGTCTAATTTTGTTGTTTACAACTCTTTTGAACACCAACTTAATAGTGTTTGTACAATTGTTTTGAAGGATTTGACTCATTGATGGGTGGTTAGTGGTACGTATAATGGACAAAGATTGGATGGACAAAGATTGGATGTCAAAGAACAGGTTGTCACATGAATATGAGGTTGGGGTGGAGTATTTCTTGCAGTTTGCATCGCGAAACGCTAACAATCCGAATGCAATGCCTTGCCCATGTCCAAAATGTGGTAATCTAAAGACGAAAGTTATTGACACTATAAGGGCTCATTTGTGTTGTAATGGTATAGATTTAACATATCATACATGGATTTGGCATGGCGAAAGATCTAAGTTCGGGAACTCAATGAATGATAGTGATCGAGTAGGGCAAGATGAACGCAAATATTTTACCGAGGAACCTATAAGTATGGTACATGGTGCATATTTTAGTTATGCTAAGAATCCAAACCAATTCCATAAGCTACTTGAAGATGCCGAGAAACCTTTATATCCTGGATGTGTTAAATTTACAAAGTTATCTGCACTTGTGAAATTATATAACTTGAAGGCAAAATATAGTTGGAGTGATAAAAGTTTCACTGATTTACTTGGTTTGTTTGGGCAAATGCTTCCAGATGACAATGAATTGCCTTTATCTTTGTATGATGCAAAGAAAAGCTTATGTGCTTTAGGGATGGATTATGTGAAAATTCATGCTTGTCCTAATGATTGTATCTTATACCGGAAGGAGTATGAGGATTTACCAGTTGCCCTATTTGCGGGATGTCAAGGTGGAAGTTGGGTAAAAATTCTACGATAAATGGAGGAGTTCCTGCAAAGGTCCTTTGGTACTTCCCACCTATTCCCAGATTTCAAAGATGGTTTCAGCAGAAGGTGATATATAAGGAATTAACTTGGCATGCTGATAAAAGAATTCGTGATGGATACTTGCGTCATCCGGCTGATGCACCCTCTTGGAAAGTAGTGGATCACAACTGGCCAAATTTTGCTTCCGAGCCAAGAAATCTAAGATTGGCCATATCAGCAAACGGCATGAATCCACATAGTTCGATGAGTTCTGCATATAGTTGTTGGCCAATTGTGATGATCACTTACAACCTTCCTCCAAGTTTGTGTATGAAAAGAATTTATGATGCTCACTTTGTTGATTTCTGGTCCCAAACAACCGGGAAATGATATTGATGTCTACTTAGCACCTCTAATTGACGAATTAAAATTTTTATGGGATAATGGTGTTGATACATATGATGCATATCGAAAAGAAATGTTCTCGCTTAGAGCTGTGTTACTATGGACGATCAATGATTTTCCTGCATATGGGAACATGTCAGGTTGTATTGTGAAAGGATATCATGCATGTCCAATATGTGGTGAAGAAACATATTCGACGAGGTTGAAGCATAGTAGAAAAATTGTGTATACAGTCCATAGAAGGTTTCTTCCTACAAGTCATCCATATCGAAGGCAAAAGAAAGCATTTAATGGGAACCAAGAGTTTAAACTCGCACCAAAACCATTAACTGGGCATGAAGTTTTAGAAAGAGTTGAAAGAATTAATTATCACCTGGGAAAAATGAGTGGGAAGCTTCAGTTGAAGGTAGGTGATGAGAAATCATGTTGGAAAAAGAAATCTATATTCTTTGAACTTGAGTATTGGAAACATCTACATGTTCGACATGTTCTTGATGTGATGCATATTGAAAAAAATGTTTGTGAAAGTCTCATCGGTACGTTACTTGACATTCCAGGAAAAACGAAGGATGGAGTTGCAGCAAGACCAGATCTCATGGAGATGAATTTGAGGACTGATTTGATACCAAAGATGGGGGAGAAAAGAACGTATTTGCCAGCAGCCTGTTATACTCTAAGCAAGTCTGAGAAAAGAAAATTTTGCAATTCTCTGTTTGGAATAAAGGTCCCTACGGGTTACTCATCTAATATTAAAAACCTCGTGTCGATGAAGGACTTGAAACTTGTTGGCCTTAAGTCACACGACTATCACACT
Organism: Primulina tabacum; assembly: GCF_025594145.1. Taxonomy (NCBI): domain Eukaryota; kingdom Viridiplantae; phylum Streptophyta; class Magnoliopsida; order Lamiales; family Gesneriaceae; genus Primulina; species Primulina tabacum. The sequence continues at coordinate 8,939 of NW_027459919.1, read as the reverse complement.
TTGATGCAACAATTGCTTCCAGTGGCCATACGAGGTGTCCTACATAAACATGTTAGAGATACTATCACTCAGTTGTGTGGGTTCTTCAATGTGTTATACAATAAAGTGATAGATGTCTCAAAGTTGGATGAGATACAAAGAGAGATTGTGATGATATTGTGTTTACTGGAGAAATATTTCCCCCCATCTTTTTTTGATATAATGATTCATTTAACCGTTCATCTTGTACGCGAAATAAAATTGTGTGGACCGGTTTGGTTTAGGCATATGTATCCATTTGAAAGATTCATGAAGATATTGAAAGGCTATGTGCAAAATCGCAATCGGCCTGAAGGGTGTATAGCCGAACGTTATATTGCTGAAGAGGCTGTGGAATTTTGCTCGGACTACATGTCTAGTGTAGATACAATTGGTATCCCATCAATGCATCGGAGAGTACAACTCACTAAGCCTCTGTCTGGTTCAGTAATGCACTACACTAGTGATGATGAGTTGAATCAAGCACATCGTTATCTACTGGAAAATGATGTTGACGTTGAGCCTTATATCGAGTAATTTCTTTGACTTAGTAATACTTTCTTGCTATTCTTTTACATTCAATTGGTTAACTTATCCTTAATCATTTCATCAGGGAACACATGACATTTTTGGATGCAAAATTTCCCCATAAAGCAAAGTCCAAAAGGTGGTTACAAGATGAGCATAACCGAACCTTTATTAACTGGTTACGTGATACTGTAAGTTGTCTAAATATCAATATCATGGAGTTTTTTTTAAAACTTAGGGTTAAATTTTAGCACTTTGTGAAATATAGGTTGCAAGTGCAGTTGGCAATTCCACTCGTGAAATTTCAGAAAAATTGAAGTGGGTAGCGCGCGGACCTAGCAAACAAGTGTTAAAATACTCTAGTTATTTGATTGATGGGGTCACTTATCATACAAAAGAGCGAGATGATGTACGAGTTGTGCAAAATTCCGGAGTAAGCTTAGTCGCAACGACAATGCAAGTTGCTAGTGCAAAGGATAAAAATCCAGTTGTGTCAGACATGATTTTTTATGGAGTTATTCAAGAAATATGGGAACTTGATTACCAAATGTTTCAAATTCCAATGTTTAAATGTAATTGGGTTGAAAATATTAACGGTATTAAAGTTGATGATCTTGGTTTCACGTTGGTAAACCTGAAGAGAATTGGATTCAAGTCTGACTCTTTTATCTTGGGCAGTCAAGCAAAGCAGGTGTTTTACATTGAAGATCCTCAAGATCCTGCATGGCATGTTGTACTTGCAAGTCCCACAAGAGAGTATATTCACTACATGAATGGTGATGAATTGGAGAATGATGTATCCCACTATCAATGTTTTACGCGAGGGTTTATATCAATGGATGTTGATGGAATAGATGAAAATGAACCTCCATGCATTCGTGAACATTGTGATGGGTATTGGATTGACAATAATTAAGTGCAATCCTAAATGACTTGAACCAGCATGATAGGTTACATTCCTTTACTGTTCTGCATATTACATTTTCATGTAGAAAGAAAAATAAAGAACTGAGTACTAATTTTTTTATGACATGCATTGCATAATGCATTTTTCTGATTGCCTAACAAATTGTAAATGCTTGCAGGATGTCAAAGAACGAGAAGCCTAAACAGAATACTGCATATTCTGCCAATGACAATAGTTGTGGGGGCGAAACAGTTTTGGAATCTACAGAGACGGAAACAACAAAATCATCTAGAGGCCGTACACATTTGGATAGGCTTGTTAGGCAAAGGGTTCATGGAATCAGAAAGGATGTGAGGTTCAATAAATTGGGACAGCCAGTTGGAGAATTTGCAGGTGAGATGCAAAGTTATATTGGTGTTCTTGTTTGAGAAAAGGTAAAGATAAGTTATCAGACTTGGAAAATGGTTCTAAATGATGTCAAAGATTTAATATGGGAATCGGTTAATGTAAGTTATAATGTTTTGACTATTTTAATTATTTTTCATATGGTTATGATATGTTTAATGTTATGGGTTAATATGACTTCTACAGCTGACGTACAATGTTGATCAAAGCTGGAAGAAGGGATGTCTGAACTCTGCAAATAACAAGTGGCGACAGTTTAAAGCTTTTCTCACTCAAAAGTTCATTTTTAACAAGCGGGATCACACTGAGGATTTGAAAGAACCACCTACTGGGTTTGGTATTACACGAGATGATTGGAGTTCATTTGTAATCAGTCGCTTGTCTGATGACTTCATGGTAAGATTCTTAATTTGTTACTTTCAAATTAGTAGACCATAACAAATTATTTCAATTGACATATGATATATGTGGGCAATTTTCAATTAACTAGAAATTGCGTGATGAACAAAAGAAGAGAAGAAAGCAAAACATATACCCCCATCGTATGTCTCGGAAAGGATATGCACGTTTCGCCGACGAAATAGTAAGTATGAGAAACTGAGTTAATTCGAAAAGTTTACTAAGTCCATGCTATGTGATTTTTAAATTTGTTGATAACATACATATTGTTTGTAGGCAGATGAGTATGTGACGATGATGATATAAATCGAGCAATTATGTGGAAGAAAGGACGGGTCAATAAGAAGGGTCAATATGAAGGCGATGAGTTGAAATCGGCAATAGAAAAGATTGTAAGCAAACAATACATGAAAATGAATAATTTTATTCATTATAACTGTTTTTAGTAATTATCTTGTTCTTTTGTGCATGACAGGATGGTTATGTGCAACAAAAAATCGAGGGTACGTTGCAATATGAAGAGGGAAAAAATGATATCCTTACGAAAGCTCTGGATTCATATGAACATTCTGGTCGTGTGAGAGGTGTTGGAGGTCATATCACTCCAAGCATCTACTTTAATATTGGTAGAGTATGGAAGAGTCCTTTTGGTGATGACCATATATTTCTTAATCAAACAAAGGAGTTGATGGAGGCAAAGATATTAATCTCAAAACAAGATGCACGAATCGCAGAACAAAATGCACGCATATCAGATCAAGATGCACGCATACAGAGACTTGAAGAAATGTTCAAAAAGGGTGCAAGCAACTTTGACATTGAAGAAAAAGGTAGTTGCTCAGTAAAGTTGCATCCCATGAGTGACGATAAAATCAAAAAGGGTGCAAGCAACTATGCAACTTCGCATGATGATGACGTGAAAACTTTGAGCAATGCTGAGTTTCTGCAGGTATCTGATTATTGCAATTGTCCATGACTATGATTTGTATCAATTTATAACATGATTATTTGTCTTCTAGGGCAAGCCGGTTGCATTGGCATTGGAATCTAGGACCAACATTGTTGCCTACGGTACAATTGTCCATGTCAATGCGGATGATAAATTATTTCATGGTGTTCCATCACCCATTACTTGCATGCACGTATCCATTGATAATGCTGTGGAAAAATTAGCACATTTATCATTTCCAATTCCAAACGAATGTGATACTGTTGGTGATGCTGTTGGAACACATGTAGCTTGGCCAGCACACTTCGTAGTAATTCAAGATGAGGTAAATGTCAATTTATATTTAAATTTAAAGTATCATAAATAATTCAATATTGCAGCTAACATATGTACATTTGCAATGTTTAGAAGCTTCAAAAGAAGAAAAATGTCGACCACAGAAATAAGATTGGTTTGTCTTCAAGTGTGCCAAGATCTTTACATCTTTTGTATTGTTATTGTAAACGTGCTCTAACCGATGAACAAAATTTATCACTGCTTTTTTATCATGATTTATTTGACGAGAGTTACGAACTACTTCTGCACCTTGAAGACATCATTCCTTTCTATAGTTTGGATCCAATATCTGCCAATTGTATAGTTGTGTACATGTGGTAAATCTTCTTCTTTTGTTTGTTGACCACTTAAGCTGTATAAACTTAATTAATTTATCATATTCACATTATTCTGTTGGAAATTGTAAGCATCTGTATAAAAAGACAACAAGACTGACAAGTTTATAGTAGTGTCTCACGATCTTAATTTGTTTTCCACATTGCTTATCCACTTCATCCGTAAAAACCTTAAAGGCTTCATTTTTGTTATGAAGCATGTAAATATACATGTATGTGAGTAATCATCAACGAAGGAGATGAAATATTTCGGACTTTGCATGTCCATATCTGGACAAAACATATCTGAACGTTTGATTTCTAATATTTATGTACTCCTCTTCACACCCTTTTTATACATATTGGTCTGCTTTCCCTTTATGCAGTCCACACAAATATCAAAATCGGTAAAATCTAAAGTACTAAGTATTCCATCATTCACTAATCTTTTAATCCTCTCTATGGAGATGTGTCCCAATCTCCTGTGCCACGATATAGATGAATCTTCATTTATAACACATCTTTTAATACCTTTTTGAACATGCATAGTGATATTATTATTTTGTAAAGAAATAGAGAAAAGACCATCAATCATTGTACCATTTCCAACAATATTTGATTTATAAAATAAATTTATTGATTTATCCAAAAAATGAAAGGAATAATCAATGGGGTACAAGATTTGAAAGTGAAATTAAATTCCTAGAAAGACTAGGGACCTAAAATGTCTTTTCTCATTTTAAAATAAAACTACTATCCAATATAAGGCAACAAGTCTCAATAGCCTCCAAATGCGAAGACATCTTGTTTCTCGAATAGATGTTCCGCTCATTTTCTAGAGGTTCCTTAGGCTTTACATACTCTACAAGGTATTTGTAACATGAATTATAGAACCAGAATCAATCCACCATGTGTTATAAATCATATCAATCATATTAGATTCATAACATACAAATGAAATATGAATATCTTTCTTTTCAAGCCAATCTTTAAATTTATGTGTCTTGTCCTTTTTACAGAATAATCACTTGGATTCTTTCTTGATTTCATGTTGGGATGGCAATTATTCATTTCCCTTTATTCTTTCTTGATTTCAGGTTGGGGTGGAATTATTCATTTCCCTTTTTCCTTGACTTTGGCCTGTTTCTTATACTTTCCTTGTGTAGTCATAGAAGCATTATCATTTTTTTCTATTAACAACTTTTTTCCTCTTGAACACACATGATCATTAATTCATTTATTGACCACTTATCCTTATGTGTGTTGGAGGAAATTTTGAAGGGTCCATATTTTTGTGGAATAGTGCATAAAATATAGTGCACAAGAAAAGTTTCAGACATTTCCACTTCAAGTGTTTTGAGTCGAGCAGTTATGTCCCGCATATTCATGATGTGCTCTCGCACACCTCTCACACTGATGAGCCTTGATGAAGAGAATTCCATAATTAGGAAGACGGAAAATACCTTATCTGAAGACTGAAATTGTTCATCAATAGCATTTAGAAATTCTTTGATATTATTATGCTGATCGACGGAACGTCGTATATCAGCACATATTTTGGTCTTTATGAACCTTACTCAGAGTCGATTAGATCACTCCCATTTTTCATAAAGATCAACATCATCTGGAATGTTGTTTTCAACAATAACAAACAGTTCGTCTTTCCGTATAGCATATTAATCAATATCTTACACCCTAATTGAAGAAGAATTCTTTATTTTCATATTTTATAATTATCGTCCTTCAGTTCGGAAATGTCACATTTCATATCAGAAAAAATCGTCGGTTGCATAACTGCATAAAAATACAATATACTTATTATTATTTTTTTAATTTTTTGAGGTAATATCACGTTTTACCAATGTAAATCACGTTTTAAAATTTTAGTGACATAAAATTTGCATGTAGGCTAAACTTTTAATTCAATAAGATTTTTCTAGAACTTTATGATAAAACTATCAAAATATGTTTCCTTTTAACTCCTGTGGGAAATTATTCGATACACATTAACTTACCAAATTTCGAAAACTTGGTTCCCAAGTATATACAATTTCAAAATTTATATTAGACTGGGTGGTTGAATGTAGACTACTTTCTTGTACATATTCATGATGTACCTATACTACGTTGAATTCATTAATTTCTTTGTTGAGCAAAAGTTATCTTGCGTGTAATATTTCTTCCAAATTTTATTGATATCCTATACTTAAGTTTCAAAATTATTGAATATATTGTACTAGATTTTCGAATTTCGTGTATTTATTGAAAATTCGAATACCATGTATAATTTAATATTTTCTAATTTATTTTTTTTACAATAATATCATAATACATTTTTATACATTTCTATATTTAAATAAATAAGTACATGGTCAAAAATCGTGGTTCTCACGGGTTAGATTTGTTCTGCATAAGTATTTCAGAAATATTGGCAAGTCTACGGTCTTTGGGCCGAGGAACCGATATTTCTCGAGAAGGCCAATTGACAAAAACCAGTGGTTTCAATGGAAGCCGTCTCATCAAATATCCATGAACTACCATGACAGTAAGAATCCATCTTACCTCAAGTCAAGAAGATCAGAACTTGGGAGAAAATCTGTTGAACATGTTAGACATGAACACGTGAGCAAAGACGAGTCCAAGAGGTAAGGACCAGGTAACGAGAATTCGATTTGTGCTTCTTGCTAGGAGGGAGTTTGGTGAAGCTTGGAGAGTGGCCCATCATAAAAGGTTTCTTAAGCTACTCATTTGGACACAAAAAGAAGGTTATTCATGGAACGAGCTGCTTCTAGGAGAAAGAAGCTTAGCTAGATGAAAATCAAATCTAAATTTGGTAGATCGGGTACGAAGAACAAATCTAGTGATGAATATAATGAATCAATTAGCGAAGAAGATGTGAAGGAACGCAAAACACTTGACTTTTGTGTGAGAAAGTTTTAAGTCTCCATAGATTGTGATACACGCATTGTCATATTTCTAGAGAATTTCAAACTAATGAAAGAAGAGCCCAGGGAGTTAGTGCATAAGGAATCACTGCAAGAAGAGATAAATATAGTAAACTCCTAGAAGAAGGCTCGGGATTGGTCATCAAAGAGAATGGGTAGCAGGTAATTCCAAGGAATGAAATAAAGAAATGTTTTGTTCCTAAAGGAAAGATTTTTTAGAAGAAATGGAGATGTAATCATATTGATGGTGAGAAGAAGAGAAGTATGAATCAAAACACAATGATTCGAGGGAGTCAATTCAGAGACATGGTGGAGTCCACGGGATTTGGGCCGAGGAACCGACACATCTCAAAGAAGATGATGAATTTTAAGCTAAAGAGACAACATGTTACTGTAAAATCTTTTTACTAGACCAAGAGGAGTGTATAATCCCCAAGGAATTTAACTCTTCAAAAACCGAAGGAATCCTGGATCATTATCAAGCGTTCTCGGGATATCATATATTGTACCTAGCTCAAAGATTGGTAATCGAGAGTAGTAATGACTAAAATTATTTTCAAGGAATTCGCTGTAGTTGCAACAGCCAAGGAAAGAACATATTTCCAGTAATTGTTGCCCAATTTAGAATTTCAAGAAACTCGAGACACGAAAATGATACAGTAATAAAGTATGGATTAGTCCTACAGGCTATCAAAGAAGTTGAAATGTACGTGATCTTACGGATTGGGGTTTTGGTTCCAGTGAGTTGAAGAAAATGAAGAACAGAAGGGATTTAGAGCTTGCTTTATGGATTTCTGAGACGAAATGAGTGTTTAGGCCATTCAATTGCTTTGATTCCAACACCACCACCAAATCACCGTTCCATCATCAAATCCCAATCCAACAACAACACTCCACAATACTTCACAGGAAAAATAAATAAAGCAAGCCTAAGATGTAAAACACCGATTCTTTTCAGGAGATAAGAATTTTGATGCTAAGGCTAATTTTGGGATAAATAAACCAAGATCTAAAATTTGATATGATACAGATATCAGATAAAGATCTAAGATTTGATATGATATGATATCAGATAAAGATCTAATATTTGATATGATAATTATCCTAGATTTAAAGTTTAATTTAAAAGTTCAAACGCGCGGATAATACACAATCATGATAGCAGTCACATCTCTATAAATAGGAGAAGCTCCCATTCAGAATTTACACCTCATTTACACATCAAATTTTTGGTTTTGCTCTCTAATTTTCGAAATTCCCTTCCAAAAATTCTGCACGAGTTATCAAAATTCTGTCCATGTTCAGAAATTCGTTTCTCTCGCTCGGGTAGAAGGAATCCGATCTCCACTGTTCAGAATATGCTTTCATATGTTTATAATAACATATCCAAATTTCAGCCAAATCAAACGGTTAGTTTTTCGTTTATAGCCTTCGTAAGAAAAACTGCTCATATTCTGCGCGAAAAAAAAACATACCTACGGTTTTCCTCCATAACAGGATAAAACGACTTAAAACCCGATCTTCACCGTTCATAACTTTTTCGACGTACTTTGAACATACTGTGAAAATTTGAGCCCGATCCAACGGTTCAATAAGGCACAATGAATTTTTCAAGACGGCTGATTTTTCGGGCGATGGTGTAGCTGCGTCTTCGAAGTGCCAGTTGCACGATTCTTCTATGGTTTTCGAATTCTTCATGTTTTCTTCCAGGTCCAAGGTAAGTGGGTTTTGTTATACTATAATACGCACACTTGTCCTTCATAAGTGCGCTTTTGTTATGTATAATTCTTTCGTAAGTGAGTTTTTGTTACCACATCTTTTCTTTGAAGTGTGCTTGCGTTTAAAAAAATTATAATTTATGTACGAATCTCCCTTGAGTTTTTGAAAGTTCGTTCGAGCATAATTCCTTGTTCATTATATATTTTCTTCAAGATTTGTCAAGTTATTATGTTCAAAGTACTGTTAGGATTCAATTGGATATGGGAAAGGATTTCCGAACTATGATCCTTATACGGTGGGATGGTTACCGCCAGGTTTATAATCTAGTTGGGGAAAATTTTACCAGAAGGATAAAAAAAATCAGACAGATTTTTGCAAAGAGCCGATCTAGTCTCCTTCAGAACGACCCAACGAGTAAT